>NC_053024.1:310048788-310304217 GCF_003073215.2 Triticum urartu
TTTTGCTAATAAATGCCCACTATTTGTCCCTCTTCTAGCCGACGCATGGCCAAACTAGCCGGGCAGGAAGCTTGCATGGTAAACTGCATGGTAGCGCGGGAACAGGCTCACCGACGTTACATTTGGCACCTCTATGAGCCCACGCGTTTGGTGTGGTGTTGTCAAGCATGCACTGGAATCCTCCGCTATGAACGTCGTGACAATACGTGACGATTACAGGCAGGCCGACCCCCATTTATTACAACGGCCATTTCACCCTTGTGTCTCTTCAACCTTTCGATCGTGCCCCACCATTGCAAGAAGCACACCCACCACGAGAAATTCTTAGAGGGTATCCTGTGCGGCTCCAATGGAGCTCCGAGCGGCTTCCGACGACGAGCAGCAGTCCACCATGCGTACCGTGGTGGACACCCACAAAACATTCATGGACCTCTTTGTGGTGTACACCAACGACCTGGTCTGGGTGGAGCACTCCATCCATGTCATGGAGTTGTTGCTTGCCGTGGAGAAGTACAAGGTGGCCGGGTTCGACCTTGATTACACCCGTGGTCGTGTCGGGTCTTGTCCCAAGGTCGTTGTCGCCCAGATATGCGTGCGCCACCATGTCCTCATCTACCACTACTGCCTGGCTACAAGGCCTTGCGAGCGTTCCGCTAGGTTTGTCAACAGCCCCCACTACATGTTCGCTATGGTGGACATCACCAACGATATAAAGGCGCTTGAGAATTCGGGCATCGCCTGCCAGAATCTTGCCGACATCCAGGGTTAATACAAGATCTGGGGCAGCAAAGAGCATGAGAAGGACTCACTGGTTCACCTCGCAGGGGCCATCATCGACCCCTACTACAGAGACATGAAGGATTCGTGCAACAAGGACAAGTGTGCCTGGCACTCGGCTAGGATGGAGAAACTCCACAAAGCTCATGTCGTGTACGCGGCCAAGGAGGCGTACATGAGCTACGACATGTACAGGCGGATCGTTGACATGATGAGGTGCCTCCTTCCCCAAAACGGCCAGGGATCCAGCCGGAAGCAGAGCAATGGCAAGAGTCGTCGCAACAATAAGTAGATGATTAGAGCGGATCATTTCTCCTAGTTTAGTGTGCATGTAATTGCTTACTTTGGTGCGTAGAAATGTTATGTGTGTAGTCACTTGTGTAATTGTATGCTTAATTTGGATATGCAATGCTGTCTTTTTAAGTATATGTGTTGATGCTCTCTAGACAGAGCGTAGATGTTGTGCGGACAAAGAAAATCACATCGCACGCGAACTAAACAATGGAACCCATCGGTGATGTTTTCATCAATCACTCACAATTGTATACCAACAATCATTTCCTCACAACACACATGGCTTGCTATCAGCAATCGTCTGTGTTGTTATCGGTCTTCGCACACGTTTCCGATTACAGACCTGTTTGCTGCGTATCACACACATCTTGTTAAGTTGAACCATTTCTGTTCTCTTGTCTCAACGCAAACAGTTCATCCGAGTGAACCACATGTTGTATATCACACACACGTTGATCTGGCTGACCGTTTCTTTTGTGTTGCCTAATCACAAACAGTTCATCCAAGTGAACCGTATGATGTATATCACACACACATTCATCTGGCTGCCTGTTTCTTTTGTTCCGCCTCATCGTAAACAGTTAATTGAACTGAACCGTATGCCCTACATCGCACACACAACAAAAATATGAACCGTGTTTGATGCATCCTCCATCGCAGACGTTTTGCATCTTTTTTGATGTTTTTTACACCACCGATTGTGATTATTGCATCACACACAGTGTCGTCGAAGGGTCTCTGATCGTAGTGTCGCGCTAGCAGCATCCTGCTGTAGTGCCTAGTTGTAGATCCACAAGCTCCAACCTAGGCATAGCACATCGTCCGCTACCTCCAAACTAGAGAACTTCCCAAAGAGCAAGAAGAGGCTGAAAGAGTAGCCCGGAGGGCCAGCATTTTTCAGTTTGTCAATGACACGTTATATAGAAGGAGGTCCAACAGTGTGAAATTGAAGTGCATTTGCCGGGAAGAGGGGAAGGAACTATTGGCAGAGATACATAGAGGCACGTGCGGCTCTCATATTCGATCAAGAGCCTTGGTTGGGAAAGCTTTCCGGAAAGGTTTCTACTGGCCCACGGCCCTCTAAAATGTAACCGAGCTAGTCATCATATATGAGGCCTGATAGTTCCACTCCAGGAACATCCATCAACCTGCTCAAGCTCTCTAGATGATCCCTTTATCATGGCCATTTTTGCTCTGGGGGCTTGAAATCTTAGGCCCCTTCCCCCGTGCTACTGGGGGCTTTGAATTCTTGTACGTCGCAATCAACAGGTTTACAAAGTGGCCGGAAGTGGAGCCCGTGAGAAAGGTGACTACACAATCAGCAATCAAGTTTTTGAAGGGATTGGTGTGCCGTTTCGGAGTACCCACCAGAGTCATCACTGATGACGGCACCCAATTCACAACTCGCGCCTTCATGCAATACGTTCAAACCCTCGGAAGCAAGGTTTAATTCACTACGGTTACCCATCCTAGAAGCAATGGACAAGCTGAGAGGGAGAATGCTGAAGTGCTGTGAGGACTCAAGACAAGAAAGTTTGATAAGCTGCAAAAGTCTGGCAGACGCTTGATCGACGAGCTATCAGTGGTTCTTTGGTCCCACCATATGGCACCAAATCGAGCTACCGGCCAGACTCCCTTCTCCCTAGTGTATGGGGCAGAAGCAGTGCTCCCCATGGAACTCATATACGGATCACCTCGAGCATTTGCCTACGATGAAGTAGAGGAAGAGCAGCACCAGCATGATGATGTCATGATGCTTGAGGAGAGACGTCTCCGGGCTGCTGTATGGGCTGCATGCTACCAGCAAGCCATGTGCCGCTATCACAGCCGCAGGGTCCATGCCCGGATCATTGAGGAAGGCAACCTTGTCCTTAGGCATGTTCAGTATGCCAAGGGTTCCAACAAGTTGACGCCGAAGTGGGAAGGCCCTTATCGGGTAGTACGAATCACCAGACCTGGCGCAGTCCGCCGGGAGACCGAAGATGGCATTAAAATGCAAAACTCATGGAACATTGAGCATCTTCACAAGTTCTACCCATAAGGCGCGGCTGCCGGGCCCTGGCCCGGCAGCCACCCTTTTGTACAAGCCTTGCCGATGTTGCATGTAACCCTTTGTACAAAGCCAGGCGTAGACCTTGAGCAACAGATAAATAAATGAAGCGCTCGCGTCCTAAAAACAACATGCATGATTAGCTTAGCATAAGCATGCCATGATCATTTAGATGAGGTCATATACGGCTATGTTTTCCCCTGCACTAACTATAGGACTCTTGCCGCGGATCCAATCCCGGGAAGAAGAGATGGACAGCAAGCTTACATATCGATCCTCTATAAGCCAAACACATAAGTTTTCTTTTTGTCCATACATGTCTTTGTAAGAAGAAACTTGTGCATAGAGAAACCTTGTCGCCTTTGAAACAATTGAGCTCCCATCCTTTGATCCAAACGTTGCTTCGGTCAGGAAGGTTGTAGCGACATTTTCCAATGAAAGGTTGACAAGGGTTCGGTTCCCTTCCATACTTTTAAAAGCTCGGCAGGCCAGGCCCCGTGGCAACAATGGAAGGCACCGGCAAGATAGCTTGCCGAGGAAACTTGTTTACTTAAAAGTATAGAGGCGTTCCTCCTCTGCATGGATAAGTTACATCCACAAGTACCCGGCATGGCTTGTCTTTTTCATTAATATGCGTATAAGCAAATACAAACCTTACATAGTACAAATATGGATAAAATAGATTACATATTTAACACTAAAATATGGCAAACTCCTACATAATTTAGACTGAAAAAATATAAGTCCCCCGTAACCCCTTTGTTGTCCCTCTCCTCCTAGGATTTACCGTGGGAGGTGAAGAGGGCAAAAGGAGCGCTTGGGCAGAAGCCCGGCCTGACCTTATCAGGACCCTTAAGGAGCAGCCTGACAAGGTCGGGAGTGGCAAGGCTGCGAAGGCATCAAACGGAGAGAGCGCCCTGGCAGGCACCACCGGAACCAAAGGGTGCGCCTGGCAGAAGGCACCAAGAGAGCATCCCCTTCCCGGCAACCGTTCGGAAGAGGCTAGTGATTATGGTGCTAGGGCCAGAGAAGAGTTGAAAAATAGGGCAGCAGGCGAACAGTATGAGACGAAGGCGTCGGTGCCATCGTACTCCGACCTGATGGCCTGCCACCCGCCTTCATCATCTTCACCAGTTTCCTCCTCGTCACTGTCACTCCGGAAAAGCGTTGGGCCCCTGGAACGATGCCTCCCCTACAGAGGTTGCTGATGGTGGTGGCGGCGCCGAAGGCGCATTTAGAGCACCGTCCCCTACCTTCGCTGGCAGGTGGGTGTCACCGCCTTTGGCACCGCCCCAAACCTCGCCAGAGAGGGCGATGCTGAGATCAACAAAGATCCCGAACACGACACCGGGAGTGGGCACCAAGAGCCCTAAACACTCCACTACCAGGCCTTCGGACTCCAGCAGCTTGCAGCGGAGGTGACGCCTCAGCCTCGGGTGGATGGCTCGTATGAAGGGTACACGCGCTCCGCCTTTGAGGAAAGGCGCGACGTCTGTCAGTGTTCTGGGAACAGGGGTCCCTAGACTTGCCTGCATGCGGCCCGCGGCGTGGCTAAGCCAGCAGGCCATACGACCCATCTTCACCAACAAAGCATTCAAGACCCTCGCGAGGGGCCAAGCCTCGCGAGGCGGTCGACGCAAGACATCCTCTAGAGTGGCCTAGCTAGGCTTGCTCTCGTGACATGAGCTGTGACGATCGACACCAGGCAGGCGCCAGGCGGGCGCCAGCGCACACATCGTCCTTGTTTCTTCTTTGGTGCAAAGGGGGCAAGCGCAGCCGTGGAGTACCGAGGCCTCAGGAAAAGGTTGCCATTTTGGTGCAACATGACCAAGACCATGGACTGCAAGACGGAGGTCATCGTGGAGCCCAGAACAGCGTCACCACCAGAACATTGTGGAGGCGAAGACTACTTTTGTCAGGATAGCTTGTACTAGCTGTCCCCCTTCAAATTTAGCCCACCATTGCTGGCTCCCTTCCTGCTCGATATTTGGGAAGAGGACCAGGGCCTCTATAAATAGGACTAGCTACCACGGTGAGAGAGGAGCTTGGCTAGAGAGGAGCTTGGATAGAGAGGGGCTGGGCTAGAGAGGATCTTGGCCAGAGAGGAGCTGGGCTAGAGAGACCACCCCCACGCACACAAGCTCACCGAGCTCAAGAACGCCTCAACCTCTGGAGGCCGTTCTCCCTTTGTATTGTTCATCATCAGCCCGAGAGGCAATCCACCACCACCACACTGGAGCAGGGTATTACACCAAAATGGTGGCCCGAACTAGTATAAACCCTGTGTCTTTCTGTGTTGTGAGTTCGTCGAGTTCGTCCGCAAGATCCTTGCGAGCTAGAGCGTAGATCGGTTGGAGGGAAAGACTTCGCGTGCACCCCAGTGTTTCAACCTTAAGGGTTTGCCGGAACCCCACACCCCGACATTTGGCACGTCAGGTAGGGGTGTGCCGTAGCTTCCCTTCCATCAGTTCATCGCTCCGTCGCTCCGTCGTCTCCATGTCGGACGCACGGCGCGCTCGAGCTGAGCGTCGGGCCGTCCTCGCCACCCGCGTCGCTCAGATGACTCCCGTCGGTGGGCCGCCTCGTCGTTCTCCGTCCCCCGCCGCCAACGCTGCCACCGGCCCAGTGCGAAACGAGCAGCAGGCGTCCTCGCAACATCCTTCGGTGCGGCAGGACGGCCGCACCGCTACTCCATCACTCACCCCTGCTGGCTCTTCGTCTCACGCGCACCGCGCTCCCATGGAGGCATGAGCCGTGCTCATCGTGGCGAATGAGCTCCTGCGTTACTGCCCCCGTCGATGACGTCTATGAGTAGTGGCTCGACCGTGTCGCCGAGCTCGTCCGTGCCGCGGGAGGCTCTTTGGCGCCGTCCCACTCTCTGCCTCCCCCTCAGCAGGCCGCGGGCGACGGGCTCTTGGCGTGCCTCCACCGCCTCGACCCCAAGACGGTGCCTTGGTGCCGAGGCGCGCACCTCCGCGCCGTGATCCACTGCGCCCGGCGCCCGCGCGTGAAGAAAGGAGCCGCCAAGAAATCCTGCGGCAGCGAGAAGCTGCGCCAGCGCTCCCCGTGCCACCTTGTGAAGACCGCCTGCCGCCTGCAGTGGCACAGCGCGGACCTCGCCAAGACCAAGCTCCGCCCCCGAAGCGGGCCCTGGCAACCATGGCAGGCTGGCGCGCCTTCACCCCTGAGCTGCGTAGCGTTGCTTGGCCAGGCAAGTTCAAGCCAGATCTGCCTTGATGAGGACATCAATACCATTGTTACACCCACAGCCCCTACTGTTACATATACTGGACCAATTACTAGAGCTCGCGCACGCCAATTAAATTACCAGGTACTTTCATTTCTTGGTAATGATTCTAATGTTCATGAGATTATGATGCTGCCTAAATTGGATACATTTGTTTTGCTTACAAATGAAGGGCCTAGCTTGGAGAGGGATGAACATTGGAGCAAGAACACGCATGGAGTTGATGGCATGCGCAAGGGGATCAAGAACGGAGTTACAAGTGATGATTTCAGGACTTTGAAGCCGCCATAAGGAGTGCATGAACCCTTGGACGAAATATACAAGATGCCACTTCATAATATTCGTCCATAGGCTATTCTAGGTGCTGCGTTACCTTATTAATGGGCCAGGCCCATGTAATTTCGAAATACTTAAGTATAGGCTATATTTAGAGTCCGTATGTGTGGGGAAACAAGAGTTAGGGTTGGTTTCGGACCCCACCCTCAAGGGCCACGAAATTCCCCCCTCTTCCTCCATATATACAGCCCTTAGGGCGTCGTTTAGACTTTGGGTTTTGTTTAGATTAAAAGTTCGCCATAGCTGCAACTTCTCATACTTCGTTTGTGTCCAACGACCAGACCAAGACGTCACAGAACCCCACCTTGATCAATAAAGCTTTCATCTTATATTCGCAATATCCAGATTGCAATCTCAGGTTCTTGCTTGTTCTTCGTTTGCTTGCAGGAAACAGACCCTCGTGGTCAGGTTGATCGTGCTCCGGCATGGTCAATAACCCCTCGGAAGTTGGTTTAGCGATTGCTAAGGCGCGACGTCTCGCACGTTCGTAGTCGGATCGTCAAGGTCGACTCCCCCAGAAACGATAGCCACCATCTCATCGAAACATCGGGACACCTTTGCCTCTATCAAGTGGTATCAGATTTCCAGGTTGCTCGGTGAGATTTTACAGTTTTTCGTAGATTAGATCGAGTCTGTTCTTCATACCTACAGTCCACGAAAAAGCCACAAAAAAATAGGGTTAGTTCATCATATCCGAACCAATCTGAGCCTTTGCATAATCTTTTTAGGGTTTTTGCTTTGTTGAATTTGCGGTTGCATCGCCGTGTCAAGTTGCTGGTCTTAGAGTCTAGTCTTTTAGAGTTTCGAGTTCTGGTCATAAGTTGTCACGCCGCCGCCGCACCATCATCATCGCCTTGCCATCTACCACCATTGCTTATCCGCCACCGATCTGAATCCGTATCCATATACCACCACCAATCCGTATCCATATACCACCACCAATCTGTATCCATATACCACCACCGCTATCATATACCACCACCGCTGCCATATACCACAACCATATATCCACCACCAATCTGAGTTCTTATCATATTAGGTTTGTTCTTGAGATCAATCTAAATTCCGATTCGTGTTTCCTTGCCTGCATAGGTCTCGGAAAAAAAAAGAGTCTGGAGACCCCCGGGCAGTTTTTAGGCCAAAATTTTCAGGGGCAAATTTTTTTTCCCTATCCTATTTTTAGGCTTTTCTGAGTCTTTTGAGCCACGTGCCATCATAGTGATTTTTTGTCGCACTTTTTCGTCGTCACTGCCCTGATTTCCGAAAAAAAAGTGAAAAATAAAATTTCATGCCCATCCAATCAGTTTGACAAGGGAAGAGTTTTGAGACACTCGCCATTATAATGATTTTTCGAAAAAAAAAGAGGAGCGCAAAAAAAAGGAGCGCAAAAAAAAGAGCAAAAAAAAAGAGTTCCAGAGTGTGCTTTTCCCTTATTTACGTGCAGCGCCGTGATTTTGTTAGTGTTCTAGGCTCGCGTCTCTAGCACGGTCTAGCCTAGGACCAGCACAGTACCGTCGTTGAGCGTTTATTCAACTTTGCATCTCTGAATTGATTATTGCTGACCCTTTTTGCTACCATACTATAAGCCTTCCCAGCTCCACATACATCTACGTCGTGCGTTTGACTCTCCCTGGCAATCGCTCTATCCAAGCTTTTGAGAGTTTTGACTACAACGGTTGCTGATCACCGCCTGCTGCTGGGTAAGAACTGGTAAGAATTTGAGATTTGCTTGACGGATTTGTGACACCCGCCACCACCACCTCTTGTTAGTAGTCTGTAGGATCATATTCTTGTGTGTTTCTATTGCTGCTAACCATGCCAGGATCACAAGCCGACGAGACTGACTGGGTGAACTTGACGAACAAGGAGCTTCATGATAAGTTTCAGCAAATGATGAGTGGACAGGTGCAAGATGTGCTAAACAGATTTGAAGAGGCCATGGAGAAGATAGATGACATGGAGAAGACGTTTGAAACAAAGCTCGATAACAGGTTTAATGAATTGCTCGAGCTTCTTCCACCACCACCACCGGCTGCACCTAACGCACCTCTACAACAACAACAACAACAACGACTACCTACACATCATGAAACAGCCCTCCACCAAGCAAGTCGTCTCCCTCTTGCACCTGGCCAAACTGTTGGTGCTGCTGTTGATACTTCTGTGGCTCCTGCTGCTGATGCGGAGGAGGATGATTTTGCTGGTGATTACGAGGATGAGGTTGATCAAAATCAGAACTACGTGCCACCACCAGCACAGCAACCACCAGGTCGTCCACATGAAAATAATGGCAATGGTAGGGCTCACCCTCAGGTACGAGATCATGACCATCTCCCTAAACTAAAATTGAATATTCCACCATTTGAGGGTAGATATGTTCCTGATATATATCTTACTTGGGAGTTAGAAACTGAACAACGATTTACATGTTTACAATATCCCGAGGAGAGACATGTTCCTGCTGCTGTTTGTGCATTCACTAGTTTTGCATGTGTTTGGTGGTCTGAGCATTGTAGATTATATCCTATTCCTGCTACTTGGGCTGCTTTGAAAACTGCTATGCGTACTCGTTGGGTTCCACCATATTATCAACGTGAATTACTTCAAAAATTGCAGCGCTTAAGACAGGGAAACTTTTTGTAGAAGAATATTATCAGGAATTACAAACTGGCATGATTAGATGTGGTATTGTTGGGGAGAATGAAGCTATGCTTGCACGTTTTATGGGTGGATTAAATAGAGAGATTCATATGATTCTAGAGTATAAGGAGTATACTAATATCACTCGTTTATTCCATCTTGCTTGTAAAGCTGAACGTGAACTGCAGGATCGACAGGCATTGGCGCGGACTAACTTTTCTGCAGGTCGACCTTCATCATGGACACCACGTGCATCATCGACTTCCACACATTCTGCTACACCGGTGCCTCCGTCGGCTGCCACCTCCAGCCGTGATACAAGAAAGCAGGCACAACCACCACTATCTGCCAAGAGCACACCTGCTGGACCTGCGCAGAGCTCTTCTTCTTCCATGGCATCAACAGGGCACACAAGTGATATTATTTGTCGTCGTTGTAAGGGAAGAGGACATTTTGCGAGAGAATGCCAATCTTAGCGTGTGATGATTGCTACTGAGGATGGTGGGTGTGAGTCCGCTAGTGACTATGATGAGGAGACTTTGGCTCTTATTACACGTGAAGAACACGGTGGAGATGATTCTGATCATCAGACGCAATACATGGCTGCTGAAGATGCTGACAGGTATGAATGTTTAGTTGCTCAACGTGTTTTGAGTGTGCAGGTTACACAAGCTGAGCAAAATCAGAGGCATAATTTGTTCCATACAAAGGGAGTTGTGAAGGAACGTTCTGTTCGCGTTATCATAGATGGAGGGAGCTGCAATAACTTGGCTAGCATGGAGATGGTGGAGAAGCTATCTCTCACCACAAGACCACATCCACATCCTTACTACATCCAATGGTTCAACAACAGCGGCAAGGTTAAGGTAACACGTACTGTTCGTGTGCATTTTAGTATCTCTACATATGCTGATTATGTTGATTGTGATGTGGTACCTATGCAAGCATGTTCCTTATTACTTGGTAGACCATGGCAATTTGATAAAAATTCTGTTCACCATGGTAGAAACAATCAGTATACTCTTGTTCATAAGGATAAAAATATTACTTTGCTTCCTATGACTCCTGATTCCATTTTGAAAGATGATATTAATAGAGCTAATAAAGCAAAACAGGAGAAAAATAAGAGTGAAAATCAGATTGTGGCAAAAGAATTTGAGCAACAAATGCAGCCTAATAATAATAAACAATCTAGTGTTGCTTCTGAAATTAAATTGAAAAGTGCATGTTTACTTGCCACCAAATCTGATATTGATGATCTAGATTTTAGCAAATCTGTTTGCTATGCTTTTGTGTGCAAAGAGGCATTATTTTCATACGAGGACGTGCCTTCCTCTTTGCCTCCTGCTGTCACTAACATTTTGCAGGAGTTCGCCGACGTCTTTCCACAAGACGTGCCACCGGGATTACCACCTATTCGCGGGATTGAGCATCAAATTGACTTAATTCCCGGTGCATCATTACCCAACCGGGCACCATACCGTACCAATCCAGAGGAGACGAAGGAGATTATGCGTCAAGTACAAGAACTGCTCGACAAAGGTTATATACGCGAATCCCTTAGTCCTTGTGCTGTTCCTATCATTTTAGTGCCGAAAAAGGATGGTACGTCGCGTATGTGCGTTGATTGTAGAGGCATTAATAATATTACTATTCGTTATCGTCATCCTATTCCTAGGCTAGATGATATGCTTGATGAATTGAGTGGCTCTACAATATTCTCCAAAGTTGATTTGCGTAGTGGTTACCATCAAATTCGTACGAAATTGGGAGATGAATGGAAAACAGCATTTAAAACTAAGTTTGGATTATATGAGTGGTTAGTCATGCCTTTTGGGTTAACTAATGCACCTAGTACTTTCATGAGGTTAATGAACGAAGTTTTACGTGCTTTCATTGGACGATTTGTGGTAGTTTACTTTGATGACATATTGATTTATAGCAAATCTTTGGAGGAACATTTACATGCTATTTTTATTGCTCTACGTGATGCACGTTTGTTTGGTAACATTGGAAAGTGCACCTTTTGCACCGAACGAGTATCTTTTCTTGGCTATGTTGTTACTCCACAGGGAATTGAAGTTGATAAAGCCAAGATTGAAGCTATTGAGAGTTGGCCGCAGCCCAAAACGGTCACACAAGTGAGGAGTTTCCTTGGCCTCGCTGGTTTCTATAGGCGTTTTGTGAGAGATTTCAGCACCATTGCTGCACCTCTGAACGAGCTTACAAAGAAGGATGTGCCTTTTGTTTGGGGTATCGCACAGGAAGAAGCCTTCACGGTATTGAAAGATAAGTTGACACATGCTCCTTTACTCCAACTTCCTAATTTCAATAAGACTGTTGAGCTTGAATGTGATGCTAGTGGAATTGGATTAGGAGGTGTGTTATTACAAGATGGAAAACCTGTTGCATACTTTTCTAAAAAATTGAGTGGGCCTAGTCTGAACTATTCTACTTATGATAAAGAATTATATGCGCTTGTTCGGACCTTAGAAACATGGCAACATTATTTATGGCCCAAGGAATTTGTTATACATTCTGATCATGAATCTTTGAAACACATTAAAAGTCAAGCAAAACTGAACCGTAGACATGCTAAATGGGTTGAATTCATTGAGACTTTCCCTTATGTCATTAAACAGAAGAAGGGTAAAGAAAATATTATTGCTGATGCCTTGTCTCGTCGTTATACTATGCTTTCACAACTTGACTTTAAAATATTTGGTTTGGAGACCATCAAAGATCAATATGTTAATGATGCTGAATTTAAAGATGTATTGCAGAATTGTAAGAAAGGGAGAACTTGGAACAAGTTCGTTCTTAACGATGGATTTGTGTTTCGTGCTAACAAGCTATGCATTCCAGCTAGCTCCGTTCGTCTTTTGTTGTTGCAGGAGGCACATGGAGGAGGACTAATGGGACACTTTGGCGTGAAGAAGACGGAGGACGTACTTGCTACACATTTCTTTTGGCCAAAGATGAGACGGGATGTTGAGCGTTTTGTTGCTCGCTGCACTACATGTCAAAAAGCTAAGTCACGACTCAATCCTCATGGTTTATATATGCCTTTGCCTGTACCTAGTGTTCCTTGGGAGGATATATCTATGGACTTTATTTTAGGTTTACCTCGAACAAAGAAGGGGAGGGATAGCATATTTGTTGTCGTGGATAGATTCTCGAAAATGGCACACTTTATACCATGTCATAAAAGCGATGATGCTGTTAATGTTGCTGATTTGTTCTTTCGTGAAATTATTCGCTTGCATGGTGTGCTAAATACTATTGTTTCAGATCGTGATACTAAATTTCTTAGCCACTTTTGGAGATGTTTATGGGCTAAGTTGGGGACTAAACTGCTTTTTAGTACTACTTGTCACCCCCAAACTGATGGACAAACTGAAGTAGTCAATAGAACATTGTCTACTCTGCTTAGGGCTGTTTTGAAGAATAATAAGAAAATGTGGGAAGAATGCTTGCCTCATATTGAATTTGCTTATAATCGTTCATTGCATTCTACTACTAAGATGTGCCCTTTTGAAATTGTGTATGGTTTCCTACCTCGTGCACCTATTGATTTGTTGCCTCTTCCATCTTCGGAGAAGGTTAATTTTGATGCTAAAGAATGTTCTGAATTGATTTTAAAAATGCATTAGTTAACTAAGTAAAACATTGAGCGTATGAATGCTAAATATAAACTTGCTGGAGATAAGGGTAGAAAACATGTTGTGTTTGCACCTAGAGATCTTGTTTGGTTACATTTGCGTAAAGATAGATTTCCTAATTTGCGCAAATCAAAGCTAATGCCACGTGCTGATGGTCCTTTTAAGGTGTTAGAGAAAATAAATGATAATGCATATAAACTTGAGCTACCTGCAGATTTTGGGGTTAGTCCCACTTTTAACATTGCAGATTTGAAGCCTTATTTGGGTCAGGAAGATGAGCTTCCGTCGAGGACGACTTTATTACAAGAAGGGGAGGATGATGAGGACATCAATACCATTGTTACACCCACAGCCCCTACTGTTACATATACTGGACCAATTACTAGAGCTCGCGCACGCCAATTAAATTACCTGGTACTTTCGTTTCTTGGTAATGATTCTAATGTTCATGAGATTATGATGCTGCCTAAATTGGATACATTTGTTTTGCTTACAAATGAAGGGCCTAGCTTGGAGAGGGATGAACATTGGAGCAAGAACACGCATGGAGTTGATGGCATGCGCAAGGGGATCAAGAACGGAGTTACAAGTGATGATTTCAGGACTTTGAAGCCGCCATGAGGAGTGCATGAAGCCTTGGACGAAATATACAAGATGCCACTTCATAATATTCGTCCATAGGCTATTCTAGGTGCTGCGTCACCTTATTAATGGGCCAGGCCCATGTAATTTTGAAATACTTAAGTATAGGCTATATTTAGAGTCCGTATGTGTGGGGAAACAAGAGTTAGGGTTGGTTTCGGACCCCACCCTCAAGGGCCACGAAATTCCCCCCTCTTCCTCCATATATACAGCCCTTAGGGCGTCGTTTAGACTTTGGGTTTTGTTTAGATTAAAAGTTCGCCATAGCTGCAACTTCTCGTACTTCGTTTGTGTCCAACGACCAGACCAAGACGTCACAGAACCCCACCTTGATCAATAAAGCTTTCATCTTATATTCGCAATATCCAGATTGCAATCTCAGTTTCTTGCTTGTTCTTTGTTTGCTTGCAGGAAACAGACCCTCATGGTCAGGTTGATCGTGCTCCGGCGTGGTCAATAACCCCTCGGAAGTTGGTTTAGCGATTGCTAAGGCGCGACGTCTCGCACGTTCGTAGTCGGATCGTCAAGGTCGACTCCCCTAGAAACGATAACCACCATCTCATCGAAACATCAGGATACCTTTGCCTCCATCATGCCTCCTCGGTACGACGGCACCGCCGACCCCGCGGAGTTCCTGCAGCTCTATGAGTTGAGAATCGAAGCAGCCAACGGTGACGAAAAAATCATGGCAAACTGGTTTCCCATGGCTCTCAAGGATGGGGCCTGCTCCTGGCTCCTGAACCTGCAGTATGGCTTGATCTCTTCCTGGGACGAGATGCGCGACCGCTTCGTTGCCAACTTCCAGGGCACTCTGACCGCCCACCGGTCGCGGGCGACCTACGCCGCATCAAGCAACAGCCAGGAGAGACCCTCTAGAAGTACATCTAGTACTTCAACAGCACATGCCTTAAGATCCCCAAGGTCACAGACGAGGCCATCATCTCCGTGTTTTCCGACGGCGTCCGCGACGTCCAGATGAAGGAAGAGCTGGCTATCCATGAGGAGCTTTGCACATCTTAGGAGCTGTTCGACCTGGCGACCAGGTGCGCAAGAGCTGAGGAGTGTCGCCTCTCTCTACTTGAGATGCCAGCTGCAGGAGTGGAGGAAAAGAAGACCAAGGCCAAGGACGTCACGTGCAAGGAGGCAGTAGTGCTCACAACAGAGCCCGACACCAAGCGAGGCAGAGATCAGCTCGAGTCATCCAAGAATGGCCGCCCATTATGTGCCTTCTAGAACCTGAACACCCAGAACACCAGCGACTGTCAAGAGCTCAGAGCCATTCGGGAAGGACGTTTCGGCCGATGCCCCGAGCGCAACGACCGGGGCTACGGCCGCGGAGGAGGACGCGGAGGCGGACGCTGGGACGACCGTGGCCCGTGCCAGGAGTGGCGTGACTGGCCTCGTGAGGACCGTTGGCAGGACCAACCTCGCGAGGGCGCCTGGAGGGATCCGCCTCGTGAGGATCGCCCCCAGGGCAACGCTGGTCTTCCCCCGTTGCCGCCGCCAAGGAGGAACGACGACCACCACCAGGACGAGGGGGCTGGGGGCTTCTAGGAGCCGCGCGCGGTTTCTTGCATCTTGGGCGGCGCTCAGGCCCCAGCCTCTCAGTGCATCTTCAAACAGTTTGCTCGCGAGGTGAACGCGGCGCTCCCCAAGCTTGAGGCCACGCACCCGCTCCGGTGGTCCCAGTGCGCCATCACCTTCAGCTCGGCCGACCAGCTCAAGTGCACAGCCACCGCTGGCACACTCCCCATGTTGTGCTCCCCAGTCATCAGCAATGTGCAAGTCACCAAGACTCTCATCGACGGCAGTGCAGGGCTCAACGTCCTATCCGCCGACACATTCGACAACCTCCAAGTGCCCTATGAGTAGCTCCAGCCAACCAAGGCTTTCTCAGGAGTGACTGACGGTTCCACCACACCAATAGGGCAAGTCCGCCTGCCTGTCACCTTCGGGAGCGCAATAATTACCGCACCGAGCTCATCGACTTCGACGTCGTGCACATCCGCCTGTCGTACAATGCCATCCTCAGGTATCCAGCCCTGGCCAAGTTCATGGCAGTCACTCACCACTGCTACGACGTTCTCAAGATGCCAGGAAGCAGGGGGATCATCACGGTCCCATGTGAAGAAAGGGATGCGGTGTGCTCCCTTGAGCGCGCCTTCCAAGCCGCGACAATCGACAACCCTGACAGCAGAAGTGAAGGCCCTCCGGAGACCATCCCCAAGAGCAAGCTACCGCACCGAGGAGGACCCCAAGAGGATGACTTCGCATCAGGAGCCTCCTCAGGATCGGCGCCCGCTCCAGGGGCGCCTCCTCCACCGCATAGGAAAGCGCGCCCGGCGCCCTCGTCAGGCAGGGCTTGGGGGCTCTCTTCTGGAGGGCCTCAGACCTTGCCAATCTCACGAGGGAGGCACTTGGGCACCACTTGGAAGCGTGCTTCGCGGCACGTGTTCCTCAGGGGAACATGGGGCAAGAAATGCCCACCACCCAGGAGTTCATCACTAAGACCACCCAAGAGCTACAAGACGCAAGAGCCATGCGTGGCAACAGCCGCTCACAGAGTGTGGCTCACCACCCAGGTGAGGGTGCTGAGCTACGCGCCTGCGTCGACATCCCAGGGCTCAACAGGGCCGCATCTCAGGAACGCTTCTAGCCATCACGCGCGGGCCGCTGAGAGGGTCCACCACACAGCTTCGTTCGCATGCCCTTCGGCTTGCCGAGCATGGCATCGGCCCATCGGCGCAATGTGCGGCAAGTCCTGGCGGCTCAGGAGGCCAGGTTCCATGCCGTTCTGGAGGAGATGGCGACGGCCTTCAGGGAACCTCCTGAGCCCCTAGAGCCTCCCAAGGCTTAGGGTCCCGGTGGCTCGTGAGGATTCATTCCTTCAATGTGTGGCTTCAGCTACACCAGCTCTACTTCCTCTACAGACCCAGGTGACATCTTCCAAGTCCATTTAAGTTGGGAGCGCCCCTCAGGCTGCACTATTCCCAGGCCACGTGGGTCCTTCCCTGTGGCATGTATCCTTTCTGCTTATGTTTCTAAGCTTACCTCGCTGGGGGCGCCCCTCGGGCTGCATCATCCCCACGCCGTTCGGGCCAAACCCAGTGGCATGTACCTTCCCGCATTTATCCCAGATAATCTACTTAACCAGCCAACTGCTATCACCTGCTCGATCATCACCTCCCTCGGGGCCCCCACACAGGCACGACGCTGGTGCATGGGTCCGTCCCTGCCACGACCGACAAATCTGAGTGGTCGAGCTCTGGCTCGCGGCACGCGCCGTGCACGTCACCTCATCAGGCGGTTAGTGCCTTCACTTCATCCGGACCAACCAGCGGTAGGCAGGCGGCAGTAACGGCAAACCATGTTTTTCCTTATGCCTGTTCACAGGAACCCCGCAGGAGGGATAGAAGGCGGCACCGCGAGTCTCCTTTCCTCTCGTGCGACTCGCTTTCGCGTTAAAAGGGGGGCTCCTGAGCATCGCGACTCAGGAGCTCTTAATGGCTCTCCAGCCCTCACCCACTGGCCTTGACCACGGCATCACGACCTGGCATACCAGCAGCGGCTGAGCTCGCTCGAGGGCCGGGACCTGAGGACGTAGAGCATTAAGAGGAGCTCGGGAGAAGGAAAACTCACATGGGCCGGCCTAGCTATATCACGTAAGTTGGCGCGCAGCCCTAGCGCAACATCAGGAATCACCGCGAAGTCATCAAGATAAGTCTCGCCCTTGGATCAGCAAAATATTTGGGCCTAATAGTCACTCACACCATGCTGCAACCCCGTTGTGGCCAAGTCATCTTCCTTTCTTTCCTTGCCATGGTCGTTTGGGCGCTAAGGGGGACCTCATGAGCATCGCGCCTCAGGGGCTCTTACTGGACCTCGGGTCGTGCACCTCCTGGCCTTGACCACGGCATCGCGACCTGGCATACCAGCGACGACTGTAGCCACCTTGGGACCGGGACCCATCAGCGTAGAGCAACAAGCTATCGCGAGGAAAGAAAGGGGACGCCGAGCCTTAACGGGACACACATTAGTCAAATCTTCATAACAAGGAAAATAGGTACAAAGGCATTGCAGATCCATACATGCCCCCACGGGGTAATTCATGGTCCTTCGCAGGAAACAAAAGCTGATGCTAAGGGGGATCCTATCAACATCCTCCCGTGGCGGACGCCATCATCAACAGTGGACCACGGGAGGCCGGCGCCAACCCCATCCAGATGAGCGGCGGCGGCCGAACGCTGCAGCCTTGCCCCGGGCACGGCGAGAGCTCGGGGGACGTAGCTGTCGTTGCTCATCTCCGGAGTCTCGTAGAGCTTAGGATAACTGCTGGACTCCCAAGGGCTACTTCTGCTGGAGTAGTCACGGGCGGAGCGCGCATCAGCCTCGCGCTCTTCTCCAAAGCAGCACTCCAGGCGGCGGCCCTCAGCGTCGAAGACCTTGAAGAGAAGCATGGAGGCGCCGTCGTACTCGAAGCGGATCGCGAGGGCACCCCTCGCGCGATAGATCCGTGCAATCTCGCCCCAGCCGCGAGTCATGAAGATTTTGCCAATGGGGACCGCTTCGATCTTCGCTCTGATCGCTGGAGCGCCACAATCGGCATGCTGCAGCAAACTCAAGAGGCCCCCTCGACGGCATCACGTCGGATAAGAACCGTGGGAAGCGGATCTAGGAGTTTGGAGGCATCGGCGTCCACAGCACCAACTCACGCGAGGAGTCCGCAGCGTGGACGGCCCGCGTCGTCGAGGAGCGGCGACCCCAGGTGCGGTGTGGGTGATGCTGCTCGCCACTTCGTCCTCCCGAGCCTATGGCTTGGGCGTACAAGGGTAGTGGGTACCCCGGCGGAACTTCATGAACTGCTCAAGAACCAACCTTTAGGTCTAAATATTTTCCTTTTCCTGATATGTGTTAGATCTGAAATTCTAATGTGAAACTGTGAAACTTGTTCTCCATCACTTAGTCATTTTTCGGCTTCAGATCTATACTCTCATTGTCCATGTAGGCGGTTTATCTTTTAGAAAATAATCTGCCATATACCATTAGTCCCCTTGCAAACCGCCAATCACTTTATCATTTATAATAGCATCCACCTCCAGTTTAACAATTTTTTGCATGCCTGGAAACCTTTTGTCTCTTAACCTAGAACGCTTTATGCTTGTCAACCATGAATCTTAAACTGGCACAAACCTTCCTTCAGGTTGTCTAAGAAATGGCCAAGACTTTTTATGCTTGTAACTAGGTTCCATCCTGGGTTACGGAAGAAGATCTGAAAGGATGTGTTATAACCGGCGCTTTACCAAAATAGAGTCAAGTCCACTAGCGAGCCCCCGGTCAAGAAAATCCTCCTGAGCCCAAGGATGGCGTGATAGTTCTGTTTGTTGACCATTTATCGTGGTTTTAAACTTCCCGGATCAAAGTTTTTTCATGATGTGCTTGCTAGCTTCCAGATCCACCCTCAAGATATTGGACCTAACTCTGTGTCCAATATTTGTAATTTTCAAGTGTTTTGCGAGGCTTATCTACAAGAAGAACCGACCATTGAATTGTTCAGGGACTTTTTCTATTTAAACCACCGTACTGAATTTGTAGATGGGCCCAATACTGAACTTGGCGGCGTTTCAATTCAGAAAAGGAAAGACGTCAGTTTCCCTCATGCCAAGCATCATAGTCACCCTAAGGATTGGAACCAGACTTAGTTCTACTACAAGGATACCTCCCCTGATGAAGAGAATCATTTTCCAGGTTATCGTGCTCACCAGCTTACCAACACACATCCCTTTCCGCAAAGGTTGACTGCAAAGGAACGGGCCAAATATGCACCACAACTCGCCAAGCTCAGAGCCTTTATGACTAATGGTTTAACAGGAATTGACTTTGTTCGTTGCTGGATATCTTGGAGTATTTTGCCTTTAAGCCGTCGCCCCGGTTTAATGTGCGAGTACACAGGGGACTCAAAAGATCCTCAACGGCACACTGACATTCAGTTAACTGACGCTGAAATCACTGAAGCTGTTAAAAAGATACTGGATGAATCGGTGGCTGTCTGCAGCAAAACAGGGCTAAGTCCCTTTTGTGTTTTGAATAAACCGCCAGTTGTAAGAATTGCCTAACTCCCGTTTGTACCTGATATTCTTAACCTTTTCTTATAACCTTTGTCAATCTTTTAACAGGGTGACGACCCATTTTGGAAGAAGAAACCTCAGGATAAACCGGCGTAGACCCCTCGATGCAAAACAAAGGTCGTCAAAAACCTGCCAAGAAGAAAGTAGCTGAATCCACTGGGCTGAACCTCGACGAGGATCTTGATAATCCGGACTCAAAGGTAGAACTTGATTCTCTTGGTTCATTTTTCATACACCTCATTGACAATGACCCTTATCATGATGACGGTGAAGCTAGCCGGGCTGAAGATGTAGAGGTAATTATTCTTTCCTCCAGTTCAGATCCTCAGCCAACACAGAAAACCCGTCAAGCAAACCGGAAAGTAAAATTTTCACACCCTCTAGCTTATCTAGATCCCAACTTTCTTTTGAAGAAACAACAGCATGAAGCTCGCCGCACAACCCGGCACAATGGCCATGTAGTTACTTCAGCCAGTTTACCAAACACCCCAACCCAAAAACATTGGTCAGAGGTCTCATATATTTCTGATACTCCTTATCCCAAGGCGGGTTATGTCAGGCAACCTCTTAATCCGTCTGATTCAAACTATCAAGGAACACCTCGTTCATCATCTGGCGAGTGAACGACCACACAACCCCCTCCTCTCAAGATTGTTCCTGGGTGAGCACTTTAAACTTAACTCTTAACGCACTATACTTGTTTGTTATACAAACTTTATGTCTTTTCCTTTCAGAGCCAAGGCCAGGCCCAGCAAAAAGGCTAAATTGAATAAACTGGCTGATGATAACCCGGCTACTGAACCTAAACAAATCCCAGAAAAATTTGATCCGAATGCTGACGCTATACATGATGATCCACCACCAGAACATCATGAAACCTTTGCTGAACCAATGGAAGAGGATCCCACCGGCCATGCTACTGACCCGCCAAGCCCGGCCAAAGCTGGAGATAAACCGCCAAGTCCAGTCAAAGCGACTGATGACCAATCGGACGATGCCATTTTCACTGGCGTAGGCCACACCACCCCTGGCAATCATATCGCTTTATCAAAGTATAGTGCCAATTTATCTAGCTATGCCAACCTCAACGCCCAAGAGATTCATTCCGGCTTCTTAAACCGCCTGTATACAAGCTGCGACTATGAGGCCGGTTTAGTGGGCCTGATGAAGGAGCGATATGAGATAAACACTGTTTACTCTTCATAATTGTTTCTCTCGTGTCCAATTTCTAATATCAACTCCAGCAGCCCCCAAGGGCCGGTTTATGATATGATCGTGAACCGGGAATTCGTAATACTTCAACTTTGCCTGCATAGGCCCCAAGGGCTGGTTTATCGTTTCAGGATGAACCAGGACTTTAAAGTATGAATCTTGCATTTTTTGCTTGTGTAGCCCCCAGGGATCGGTTTATACCTTTAGGATGAATCGGTACCTTTCTGTCATGAAGCTTCCAGAACTCTTGATAACCATCTTTGTAAGCCGATTGATGAAGAAAAATCCATAACTTTAACTTGAGAAAATATACATTAGCCCCAAGTGCCAAGTGCATAACTTGTTATGTGCTTGGGACTTAAAATGTCAGTTGATAAAAGCCATATGCATTAGCCCCCAAGTGCCAAGTGTATAACCTATTATGTGCTTGGGACTTCAAATATGCACTACTAACTCATTAAATGTCTCTTGCAGGCTGATATGAGCCAAAAAGAATCTCAAATCGCCGACCTTCAGGAAAATATTAAGTCCCAGCAAGCAGAAACTTCCAAGGCTAAAGAAGAGCTAACAGGCGCTTTAACAGCCATGGAACAACTGAAAGAAGGCTTTAAAGGCGAATGGGCAGGATGGGATGCTGAAAAAGCAGCTCTGCTAAAACGGGCGGAGGACGCTGAAACAGCCCTTAATCCGGTAGCAGAAGAACTGGCTGGCTTGAAGCAGCAAATCAACGCCATGCCCACTGTTGTGTTTGGTAAGTACCCTTATGATAAGCTTCAACATGTATTATCCCATAAACTGCCAGTTTATCAATATGTTCAATGATGCAGGATCTCGCATTACCCATCTGGGCTCTTATCTGCAGAAGAAGTTGAAGGCCGCCTATACTCTTATAGAGCAGTTATATACCGGCGCACAACGGATCATTTTTCCAGCCGCTCATAACAAACCGCCCCCAACCTTGATCAAGGAAACATTAGAAAAGCTGTCAATGCTGTCTGCCTGGTTGGACGAGTTAAAAAGATCAGCTGCAAGGGCAGGTTCTCTGACTGCGCTAATCCGGGCTAAAGCCTGGATACCAGATCTTGACTCGGCTGATATAGGCAGAGGCTATCTGAGCGTAAAGGAAGACGGGTTAGAGTTTGATAATGATAATCTTTGAGCTTTGACGAAGTAAATGCGGCCATTAGCGAGCAAACTGGCTGAAGAAACAGATCTTTCTCACTATCAGGAGGTTTATGATGCTGACTATAATCGACTTGCTGCGCCAACTCATGATGTGGAAAATCTTATCCCGCCAATCCGTAAGCATACCTATGCCCCTGATGTTGACCCATCCACCCTTATAAGCGACGAAGCTGTATTCAAGGCCCTAACTGGAATCGACTGGACAACCATTGACTTCCAGCCGCTGGGTGGAGAGGAGGAGGATGAACTAGCGCAGGATGATCCGCAGCCGTCAAGTCAGCCCGATGAAGAATCATGATCCGGAGGCCGGTTTACCCTTCTGCATACTACAATCCTTGCTGAAAAGACAATTATCCTTTTGGGCATCAAAACGCCTTGTAATAGGCTAGTTTAAACACTTGGTCTGCTATGCCATCGTGCATATTCACTTTGCATGATACTGTTAACCCGCCATGATTTATGTTATGTCTGCTTATGATCCTTAGCAGCTTTATTTGACATGTTTCTGGATATAACAAGTTGAAAGTGTCCTGGCGGTTTATCGCCGGGCAAGTCATAATGCCCAACATATAATCCAGGTTTATAACCAGGCTGTATTGAAGGACAATCAAATATGAAATATATCATACGTGTGACATTGAATCACATCGTTGCCTCACCAACTTTTTGTTGTAAGGGTGATAACCCAAATCTTGAGTACTGATAACTCCTCCATGTTTTGCCGGTTTATAGTAAAGCCGTACCGAGTTGTAATAAACACCAGATTATTCGTATATCATACTGGCGACTTGTAGTCGAAGCCATACCGGGTCAATCAACACCGGATTATAATTGAATATATACTGACGACTTATAATCGACAGCAAAAACGGGTCAATAAACACCGGATTAGTATAAAATGCCTCAAAAGAAACATCAGAAAGATTTCAGAAGAAAATATACAAAAACTGCGAGGCTTTTCATGGGCTGCCAGGCCATTGAGTTAAACCATTTTACAAAGCCTTATAAGATGGACCTCACATCAACCAATCTTCATTTTAACTATGACAAGTTCAGGGTCTTTATAAAATAGACTTGTCAAATGTTCGACGGGTCTACCAGGATTACCTGGGTGGAGTGGCTTACTTAAAAAGGCAGGATAACCCGGGGTTTTAGGTGAATACACCTGGCTTCCAAGCCTGGCTTTTATAGCCTATTACAAGGTTATAGACTCTTTGTTCTTGTAGAAGCAAAGAGCCCCCTAGTAATATTTTGAGCTGTGCTCAATGGGTGCCTAAGTTTGAGTTGTGCTTTGCAACAGACTCTCTTTGGCTCCTTTTGACCTTGGGTGGCAAGCCCCCAAGTTTTTTATGTGTGGCTTATGAGCCGGGTCAATGGGTAATTAGAACTCCGCTTTATAAACAGAAGCCCCCATGTAACCAAAAACCTTTTAAGGACTAATGGCAGAGGCCCCGCTTTGGCAGGGATGCCGGTTTATTATATTGATCATCGTAATATATACATTGTCAATAATATGTACATAAGAGGAGCCTGTGGCTCAGGTGTAGTAAGGCCGAAGATGAGCTATATTCCACGGCCGGTGGGTCTCCTCCTCCAATTTACGTGAGTCTTTTTACTCTCGAACATCGATAAGGTAGTATGACCCGTTGTGCAGATTCTTGCTGACCACAAAAGGCTGGATGAGCCGGAGCACCAGATCCCCTTCTTGAAACGTTCTGGTTTTAACCCGGCGACTGAGATAACGATGCAGATCCTACTAGTAAATCGCCGAATGCGCCGCTGCAATATCACACTCCTCATCTAATAGGTCAAGTGCTTCCTGACATGCCTTCTCATTGTCAGCTTCAACATAATCCGCCACACGGGGTGAGTCATGACGGATGTCACTAGGGAGAACCGCCTCTGCTCCGTAAACCATGAAGAACGGTGCATAACCCATAGATCTGTTGGGTGTGGTATTAATGCTCCATAACACAGAAGGTAACATCTCCACCCAACAACCCGGCGTCCACTATAAAGGAACCATAAGCCGGGGCCTGATGCCTCGCAGGATTTCTTGATTGGCTCTCTCTGCCTGACCATTAGATTGGGGGTGAGCCACTGATGACACGTCAAGCCGGATGTGCTCACGTTGACAAAATTCTTCCATAGCACCCTTGGACAGATTAGTACCACTATTAGTTATGATGATGTGTGGAAAACCAAACCGGAAAATCACCTTCTTGATGAATTGAACCGCCGTGGCTGCATCACACTTACTGACTGGCTCTGCCTCCACCCACTTAGTGAACTTATCAACCGCCACCAAAAGGTGGGTCTTCTTATCCTTGGACCTCTTAAAGGGCCCAACCATATCCAGCCCCCAAGTTGCAAACGGCCAAGTGATTGGAATCATCCTCAAATCCTAAGCCGGAACATGAGCTCGACGTGAAAACTTCTGACAACCAACACACCTTTTTACCAAATCCTCAGCATCAGCATGAGCCGTTAGCCTATAGAAGCCATGACGAAAGGCCTTAGCTACTAGGGACTTTGAACCGGCGTGATGACCATAGTCTTCGTCGTGGATCTCAAGCAAAATCTCACAGTCTTCTTCAGGAGATACGCAACACTGAAATGCCCCTGTTACACTGCAATGATGCAATTCGCCGTTGACAATGGTCGTTGACTTGGATCGCCGGATTATCTGCCTGGCCAAAGTTTCATCCTCTGGTAACTCGCCCTGGTTCATATACGCCAAATATGGGACTGTCCAAACTGGGATAATGTGAAGAGCCGCCACCAACTGAGCCTCCGGGTCGGGAACAGCCATATCCTCCTCTGTAGGTAGCTTGACCGATGGGTTATGCAAAATATCTAGGAAAACATTGGGTGGCACCGGTTTACGTTGAGAGCCCAAACGGCTTAAAGCGTCCGCCACCTCGTTCTTTCGTCGGTCCACATGGTCAACCTGATAACCCTTGAAATGACTAGCCACAATGTCCACTTCTCGTCGATACACCACCATGAGTGGATCCTTGGAGTCCCAAGTACCAGATACTTGCTGAGCCACCAGGTATGAGTCACCAAAGCACTTAACCCAGCTTAAATTCATCTCCTTAACCATTCGAAGACCATGGAGTAAGGCCTCATATTCAGCTGCATTGTTAGTGTAAGGGAACATTAAACGAGGAACATAACAAAATTTATCACCTCGTGGGAAGTTAACACGACTCCAGCCCCCGAGCCCTCCAATTGCCCGGACCCATCAAAATGAATAGTCCAATAAGTGTTATCTGGCTTTTCTTCCGGCGCCTGTAATTCTGTCCAGTCATTGATGAAATCCACAAGTGCCTGGGACTTGATTGCCGTGCGAGGCATATACTTTAACCCGTGAGGTCCAAGATCGATGGCCCATTTGGCAACCCGGCCAGTTGCTTCCCTGTTCTGGATTATATCTCCCAAAGGGGCAGAACTAACCACAGTGATGGGATGACCTTGAAAATATTGCTTAAGCTTCCGGCTTGCCATGAAAACTCCATACACCAGTTTCTGCCAATGTGGGTACCTCTATTTGGACTCAATAAGCACCTCACTAATATAATAAATCGGCCGTTGAACCGGATACTCCTTCCCAGCTTCCTTGCGCTCCACCACAATGGCCACACTAACAGCCCGGGCATTAGCAGCCACATATAACAACATCGGCTCTTTATCGACCGGAGCAGCAAGGATAGGTGGCTCAGCTAATTGCTTTTTCAAGTCCTCAAACGCCGTATTAGCAGCATCACTCCAGACAAAATTATCTGTCTTTTTCATCATCTGATATAGAGGGATAGCCTTCTCTCCTAATCGGCTGATAAACCGGCTCAATGCTGCAATACGACCCACCAGACGTTGAACATCGTTAATACACGCCGGTTTAGCCAGAAACGTAATAGCTTTGATATTTTCCGGATTAGCTTCAATGCCCTGTTAGACACCAGAAAACCCAAGAGTTTGCCTGCCGGAACACCAAAAACACACTTGGCCGGATTAAGCATCATCTTATAGACCCGGAGATTATCAAAAGTTTCCTTCAAGTCAGCTATCAACAAATGCTCCTTTCTGGAGTTCACCACAATATCATCCGCATAAGCATGAACATTGCGTCCAATCTGATTATGAAGACAATTCTGCACGCAGCGCTGGTAAGTCGCCTGGGTGCTCTTGAGCCCAAAAGGCATAGATACATAGCAGAAGGCTCCAAAGGGAGTTATAAAAGTTGTCTTTTCCTGGTCCTTAACTGCCATTTTGATCTGATGATAACCAGAATAAGCATCTAGAAGGCTCAAACGCCCACAACCCGCCGTAGCATCAATGATGTGATCAATACGAGGGAGATCAAAGGGGTCAGCTAGACAAGCCTTGTTCAAATCTGTGTGGTCCACACACATACGCCAAGTGTCGTTCTTCTTAAGCACTAGCACCGGGTTAGCTAACCACTCAGGGTGAAAAACCTCCACAATAAACCCTGCTGCCAAGAGTCGGGCTACCTCCTCACCAATAGCCTTACGCCTTTCTTCATTGAAGCGGTGGAGAAACTGCCTGACCGGTTTAAACTTAGGATCGATATTAAGAGTGTGCTTAGCGAGTTCCCTCAGTACACCTGGCATGTCAGAAGGTTTCCATGCAAAGATGTCCCGGTTCTCACGGATGAACTCGATGAGCGCGCTTTCCTATTTCGGATCCAGATTAGCACCGATACTAAACTGCTTGGATGAATCGCCAGGAACAAAATCAACTAACTTGGTTTCCTCAGCCGATTTAAACTTCAATGCCGGATCATGCTCTGTAGTTGGTTTTTTCAAAGAAGTCATATCCGCTGGATCAACATTGTCCTTATAAAATTTCAACTCCTCTGTTGCACAAACCAACTCAGCATAGGCCGCATCACCCTCTTCACATTCCAAAGCGATCTTACGGCTGCCATGTACCGTGATGGTCCCTTTATGACCCGGCATCTTTAGCTGCAGATACACATAACAAGGCCTTGCCATGAACTTAGCATAAGCCGGCCGTCTAAACAGGGCATGATAAGGGCACTTGATTTTCACCACTTCAAAAGTCAATGTCTCCGATCTTGAGTCATGATCATATCCAAAAGCAACCTATAGAGCTATCTTACCAACTGGGTATGCCGATTTACCAGGCACCACACCATGGAAAAAAGTGTTCGATGGTTTAAGATTTTTATCTGTCAACCCCATGCGACGGAAGGTTTCATAATAAAGAATATTGATACTGCTCCCTCAATCCATGAGCACCTTGGTGAACTTATACCCCCCCAACCTGAGGTGCCACCACCAATGCCAGTTGACCCGGGTTATCAACCCAGGGTGGATGATCCTCTCGACTCCACAAAATGGGTTGTTCAGACCAGCGCAGATAACGGGGCACTGCCGGTTCAACGGAATTTACTGCCCTTTTATGAAGCTTCTGATGGCGCTTGCATAAGCTAGTGCTGAAGACATGATACTGCCCACTATTCAACTGCTTCGGATTGCTTTGGTAATCCGATTGTTGCTGCTGCTGACTCCCCTGATGATTATAACCACCCAGGTTGCCCTGACTGCCTTGATTGCCATGTCCGCTTTGGTTGCCTGGAAATCCCGAACCAGAACTGCCTCCACCATAACCTGACCCATGAGAACCGCCTCCTGAACCGTCGGGCAGCCCATGATCGTATTGGAAAAGATCCGAGTTTTTGAACTCCCGCATAATAAAGCAATCCTTCCAAAGGTGCGTGGCTGGTCTCTCTCGCGTCCCATGCCTTGGGCAAGGCTAGTTTAACAGGCGCTCAAGATTGACACTTGATCCTCCACTCCGCGGGGGCGGTTTACCCTTACGATGCTGATTATTATTCTGCGTGTTGGTGTTAGCCACAAAATCCAAACTGTTATCTGCTTTGCACTTACCGCTGTTTCCATGACCCACCGGGTTATGCTAATGCCCCTTGTTACTGCCACTATTCTTTCCCTTCCCCGGTTTTTCATCATCAGACTCGGCGTCCTTGGTACTATCAGAGTCGGCATACTTAACCAGAGTTGCCATAAGCGTTCCCATGTCATTACAGTGACGCTTGAGCCGTCCCAATTTCACCTTCAAAGGCATTAATGAACCGGCAATTGCCCTCCAACGTTAAGACTGATGTATCGGCATTAATGCGGTCCGGTGAATGCAAGATTTCCGAAACCCGGCACACCCAATGGGTTGTCGATTCACCTTCTTCTCGGACACAGACGGCTAGGTCCACAATTGACATGGGCTGC
Source organism: Triticum urartu (assembly GCF_003073215.2). Taxonomy (NCBI): domain Eukaryota; kingdom Viridiplantae; phylum Streptophyta; class Magnoliopsida; order Poales; family Poaceae; genus Triticum; species Triticum urartu. The sequence goes on from NC_053024.1 coordinate 310,077,249, forward strand.
TTGCACATGTCCTTGAAATTCTGGATGGGGCCTTTAACGCATCCCATGGCCCAGTGGAGTTAGCTGGCAAACTTTTCAGCCAAGTGCGAGTTGTTCCTTCCAACATCATGGTGAAGTATTTAGTACAGGCCGCATCATCCACATCTGGCATCTCCATTGCCATCTCATAGCTTTCGATCCATGACTCGGGGGGTAAATAAGCAGTATAATTGGGCACCTTGCAGGGACCTTTGAAATCCTTGGGCAGCCACACACTACGTAGAGCCGGGGTGAGACACGGCACCCCCAAAGAGCTGGAGGTAACTCCTGGCTCCACCGAAGTTGCTGGACGAACCAGAGTAAGCTGACGGGCCGCGTACTGCGCCGCTAAGTCGGCTTCTCGATGCGCTCTGCCCTGATCCACCAAATCCTGAGCATTAGTACCACCACCTGCCGGATTATGCCCTCGAGGCGGGTTACGGTACCGCACACTGCTTGACACGGCCGGTTCATCAACGTGCCTGCTGTAACTCCGGCTTGGGCGGGGGTGGAATGAATCCTCTCGCGGCTGTATGAATACGCCTGCTACTGAGTCAAAGCTGTCTGAAGGAGCTCCCTAGCCCGTCGCATCTCAACCGCTACGGGGGACTCGCCTTCGACTGGGAGGGCTGCCAATCGTGAAGCGGCGGCGACTATGTGTAACACCCACGATGTGGCTATATCTCCCACGTGTCGGGGCACGACTTAGAGGCATAACCGCATAGTAGGCATGTCGCAAGAGGGGTAATCTTTACACATCCCATGTATTGAATAAGAAAGGGATAAAGGGTTGGCTTACAATCGCCACTTCACACAATACATGAATATAGCATTACATCATCCAGAATACAATCAAGTTCCGACTACGGAACCGAAATAAAAGAAGACCACCCCTAATGCTAGATCCCCAATCGCCCCGACTGGGCTCCACTACTGATCAATTGGAAACGAAACAACACAATGAACACGATATTCATCGAGCTCCTCCTTGAGCTCGGTTGCGTCACCTGCACGGTTATCATCGGCACCTGTAACTGTTTGAAGTAATCTGTGAGTCACGGGGACTCAGCAATCTCACACCCTCGCGATCAAGACTATTTAAGCTTATGGGTTGGAAAAGGTAGTGAGGTGGAGCTGCAGCAAGCACTAGCATATATGGTGGCTAACTTACGCAAATGAGAGCGAGAAGAGAAGCAAAGCACGGCCGTGAACTAGAAGTGATCAAGAAGTGATCCTGAAACTACTTACGTTCAAACATAACTCCAAAACCGTGTTCACTTCCCGGACCCTGCCGAGAAGAGACCATCATGGCTACACACGCAGTTGATGCATTTTAATTAAGTTTAGTGTCAAGTTCTCTACAACCGGACATTAACAAATTCCCATCTTCCCATAACTACGGGCACGGCTCTCAAAAGTTTATACCCTGCAGGGGTGTCCCAACTTAGCCAATCAGAAGCTCTCACGGTCACCGAAGGATATTCCTTCTCCCAGGACGACCCGATCAGACTCGGAATCCCGGTTACAAGACATTTCGACAATGGTAAAACAAGACCAGCAAAGCCGCCCGATGTGCCAAAAAATCCCGATAGGAGTCGCACGTATCTCGTTCTCAGGGCACACCGGATGAGCAAGATGTCGGGTTGGCATAGACCCTGGTTGCCCAGGGGGCGCCGGGCATCGCTCAGGTTGGACCAACACTTAGAGAAGCACTGGCCCGGGGGTTTAAAATAAAGATGACCCTTGAGTCTGCAGAACCCAAGGGAAAAAGGCTTAGGTGGCAAATGGTAAAACCAAGGTTGGGCCTTGCTGGAGGAGTTTTATTCAAGGCGAACTGTCAAGGGGTTCCCATTATAACCCAACCGCGTAAGGAATGCAAAATCAAGGAACATAACACCGGTATGACGGAAACTAGGGTGGCAAGAGTGGAACAAAACACCAGGCATAAGGCCGAGCCTTCCACCCTTTACCAAGTATATAGATGCATTAAAGTAAACAAGATATAATAATGATATCCCAAACGATATCCATGTTCCAACATGGAACCGACTTCATCTTCACCTGCAACTAGCAACGCTATAAGAGGGGCTGAGCAAAGCGGTAACATAGCCAAACAACGGTTTGCTAGGAAAGATGGGTTAGAGGCTTGACATGGCAATATGGGAGGCATGATATAGCAACTGGTAGGTATCATGGCATAGCAATAGAGCGAGCAACTAGCAAGCAAAGATAGAAGTGATTTCGAGGGTATGGTCATCTTGCCTGAGATCCCGCAAGGAAGAAGAACGAGTCCATGAAGAAGACAAACGGACGTAGTCGAACATATCCTCACAAACGCGACGTTATCGGAACTAACAAGAAGAAGCAACACCGGAAAGAAGCAAACAACATAGTAAACAACCATCACATAAACGTGGCATGATGCACAACCAAGTATGATGCATGTCCAGTTTAATGAAGCATGGCATGGCAAAGTGCACAAACAACACTACAAGTTAAGTGGAGCTCAATATGCAACGAGTTGCATATTGACGGAACACCACATTCAAGTTATTTAGTTCGATCTCGTTTAGGTACTCAACAAAATTAAATGTTGGTTAACATGGCAAGAGGTGAAACATGAGTAAAATACACAGCTAGGCATATTAAATGAGGCCGGAAACATCAAACAACAATTCCGGTAAATCCTCATATGCATTTGGCAATTTAATGCAAACAACAATTTTAAACATTTTAAATGTTATTATCATGATGCGGATGACATGTTCAAGTTTATGCAATTGTTATGAAAATGTTGATATGAACATGATATGGAGCATTTGTCGCCATGTCAGAAGGAAAAGGGGCCACAGCAACGAATCCGAAAATGTTGCCACAGCAACATAACGGTTCTGGTAGCTCATGGAGATACCGCTGCAAAGGATGTGTGGCGGGAGCGTGCAAAAGATGGTGGGGTGATCCCGGTTACCGGGTTCCCACGGGTCGATGGCATGCAAACGGGGACATGCATGAAACAAACGGGCACGGTGCAAACACGGAGTTCAACTCATACAACACATGCATTCGGTCCACGGGCGTCGTTTCGGCGGTTATACCTTCGAAACGTTCATTTTCGGAGCTGAATGGGTTCGATAGTAGCGGAAGTAGTGGTTCGCGTTCGATCGGAGAGGTACTTGATGACTCCGACATCTTCGGGGTGACGGTAGGGGTACACACGACGTCGTGGGAGTAGTGGTTCACGCCACGGTAGTCGAGCTTGAGGAATCCGAACTCTTTGAGGGTCGCCGGTAGAGGTACTTGTCACATCACCGGGCGTATTTTTATACGTTTCGGAGAGGAACTTGGCATATCCATGTACTTGGCGTTTTGCAATCCCATGTCCAGGGTCATCATGTAGTCATTCGGGCAACGTGGAGGAACTTGATGTTCGCGGGGTCCTGGTCTTGGCCATGGAGAGGGGCGCAGCCCACACAAGGAGGGGAGGCCGTGGTGGGTGCACTGGGCATGCGCGTGCAGCGGTCAATGGGGCTGGGTGCTGCTAGTCATCTCCTTTGCTAGGAGACGGAACGAAGGCGCAGCAGTAGGGCAAGCAGGGGGGATGGCGCTGGTCGTCGTCGTTCGGCACAGCAGAAACAGGGTAGGCCAGTGACGGGGGCTTGGGGAGGTCGATCCGGTCGCCTCCAAGGCTTAGGCACACCGGAGCTTCGAGCTGGAGGTGGCGGACGGCATCCACGGCCATGGCTGCTCCCGGAGCTTTGTCACAGGCGCGCGGACAAGGCAGGGCACGGGAGCTCGAGGTCGATGGCGTCGGGCGCTGGCCAACGCGCTCGTCAGGGACGCTTGCAGCAGGGAACTCCTGCCGGTTCGGTCGGCCGGCGACGAGGCTGACGAAGGAAGAGGCTGAGGGGAATGTGACGAGGGCGCGCTACTGCTCGGCGGCTTGGACTCCACCGACCGGAGGGACAGCAGGGAGCTCTTGCTCCCGCCGAAGACGGCGACGGGAGGAAAGGGAGAGAGGCGATGCATGGATGGAGGCAGCGGGGGCGATGGAAGAGAGGGGCACGCGCGAGCTGGGGAGCTCCTCTCCCTGGCGATGCGGTGGAGGGTGTGTGAGGCGGCGGGAGGAGCAACGAAGAGGAGGGGATCGAGAGGAGAGGGTTTGAGATGGGTGACTTCGCCTGCATGAGGATGATGGCGTGAGGGAGAGAGCGAAGGGAGAGAGCTGGGGATCAGTCAGGCTAGGTTACGGGAGAAGTGGGCCTTTGGGGATGGATGGGCTGGCCAGTCTGATGCTGCATAGATGCTTTGGATGGGCCTGTTCGGCGGGAGGAAGCCCAGGGAAGGACTGTCACTAGTGGGCTGCTGCTCTACTCGCTGCTGCTGCTAACTTTTCCCATATTCTCACACCGAAAATAGAAGGACAAGTTCAGGGACAAAGGAGAGGGGTATGAGAGATATAAGAATCTCCCCATGACCCTAGATTTATTCACATAATTATAAAAATGGTTTGGACATTTTAGAGGAAGAAAAATATTCCAAGTTTGAATTAGATTCCAAAAGTGAGGCATTTTTTACCCCAACCAAACCAAGTTCAATTGAGATGAAATTTGACAGAGAGAGAGTAGGAATGATGTAATATTTACAGAAAATAAGTGAACATTTTACTAGGACAGGAAAATGCCACTTGCAATAAATGTTTGAGAAATGAAAGGAAGAAGCTAGTCATGGGGTGTTGCACTTGATGATGGTTTAGATGGAAGGGCAAGATGGAATAGCAAAGAATATGGGAGAAGGAGTTCTCAAAGATGACAAACACACAAAAAAATGCACACTACAAAGATGATCATGAGGCAAAAGCAACAATAATGAAAAATGCAATAAAATGACAAGAGGCACATCACATCATGAAGCATAGAACAAAGCAAGTGCAGTGACCATGACAACAAACACGGATGGCACAATGCAATATAATAAAAGATGAACATGATGCAATGCAAGCGGTGACATTATGAAATGCAACACGCAAGCAAATGACATGGCAACGTCAGCGAATAACTGGAAGACACCTGGCGCGTCGGACTCGGGGCGTCACACTATGTTATCCAGGGGGTTGGAGTAATGACCCGGAGGCATTGACACATGTTGCGGCGGGATATTCGGACGAGCCGGATCCATTGTGCGTGGTTGAACTGGCGCCCCTGTTCCAGGTGCTTCTACCCGGTTTACCACTGGCTGGTTACTGGTTCCTGCTCCTGGCTTGTTAAAGAGATTCCTTGGCTCATAAACCGGAGGTAGGTGGGACCGGTACCTTCTTCTCATTACATCATTTGATGCGTTCTGATCCAATGTAAGCTGATAAGCCTGTGCATCCAACTCGGCCCGCTTCGCAGCCATTCTGGTGTTCTCGGCTGCCAGGTCTGCCTTGGCTTGAGCCATCTGATCCTTTACCTTCGCGACTTCCGTGTTATGCTGATCCTGATTCGCCGGGTTAACTTTAGCCGCCAGCAGTGTTGCCAAAGTGTTGAATAAATTGGATAAAATCTGAGCTGGCGATTGCACAGGGCCTCCTGCCCCAGCTACTGTCGCTGCGGCTGAACCGGAGATCATTGCTACTGCGATTGAAGAATGCCCCGCTGCCTGTGTACGGGCCATGAAGATCGCAACTTGGCTCGGCCGATCAAAGGGGTCCGGAATACTGTCCCCATCGGAACAACCCCCAAACCGGCCATCTTGCAGTTGGTACAATGACTCAGTCTCTCTGGTAGATGACTTGTCATCAGAGTAAGCGACGGTTTCACCACCAGATACCGATCTATCCTCAGATTCCACTCCATGGATGACTCCCACGAAGGCACACTTCATGGCAGGCTGAACCCGGGCGGATCTCGCACGCTAAGCCGTTTTGACGATGTCGGTGCAGATGTCCGGCTCAGGACCCGGTTCGCCGATCTTGCCAATGAAGATGTGAATATCGTCGAAGGGGACCCGATATCCAACTTAATTGAACCGGCCTTGGGGCCCTAGCCTGCATCGTCGATGTAGAGCTTGCCACAACGACTTTTGGTCATCCGGCCCACAACGTATCCCTTGAGCCCTTCAAAGCTGCCCTCTAAGAACTTGAAACCATCGTGCGATAGCCCCACGATGGGCGCCAACTGTCGTGGGATTGTCACGGCAGATATCCAGGTGTGAGGACTTAGTCGTGGAGCCATCGCAACGTAGTTAGATTAAAGGGGTTAAAGCGGACAAAGGACGCAAGGAATTTATACTGGTTCGGCCCCTTGCGGTGAGGGTAAAGCCTACTCCAGTTATGATGGTATTGCTATGGTTTTGATGACCAGGGAGCGAATATGCTTTTCCTAGCTCTCGAGTTCTTGTTTCTTGTCCTTAAACCGCCGCCGGGTTGTCCCTTTATATACAAAGGTTGATGTCCGACAGTTTACAGAATCCTGGCCGGCTCATAAATATGTCCGGCTCGGTTTCCATCCTTTCCAATCCTACAACACAAGTTACACACCTTATTGCGGTTTATGTCTACGGGCCCTAATCCGCCTTTGGGCCCTGGGCTTTTAGATCTCTTATAGTAAAGCGCCATGCTCCTTGTCTTCATGGGCTTCAATATGGATAACTCCTTATGGGTATAACCCGGCCCCTCCTGGGCGGTTTATACTCAGTAGTTATATCCCCAACAATTCCCCCTCGCGTTCCCTTTTATAGATGGGTGGGGGCCCGGTGCTGAGGGCTTCTTCGAATCCAACCCACTCGTATCGCTGGCTGCGACCGAACCTATCCACTGCCCTCTTGCACCAATCCTAAATGATCAGGTTTCTACCACGATGCCCTTCCCCGCGCCATCCGTCACCTACCCCGCGCGATGCATGCGTCGTACATGGTGGAACGGGCGAGCGCGGTGGGAAGAGTGAGATGGCAGTTACCTCCCCATGAATAAAAGCCATTCACAGGCCAACACAGAGGTGCCCCCACCGCGTTCTACATCTTGCACGACGCACGGAAAAAACGAAAACTGTCTCAAGCACAGGTTAACTAGGAAGCAAGGAAAATATCATGGAGAGAGCGACCACAAGCCCCCTGCCCGTGTACCTGATAGGGCCTACCCCGATGATGCTCGATAGCACGTCCGGGCCAGGCCCGGGGGCTCTTATCGGTGCAACAAACCTTTGCATTTGTTGCCCATACTGTACACATGCACAAGGACAAGATTACAGTGAAAAAACAAGACCAAGCCAAAGAGATGGCCCTTTGAGGAGTCAAAGGGTGGATCATGAAGACCAAGACAAGCCAAGGGAACAAGATTTCACTAAGGAAAAGCCTCCCTTGTCGGGCAGGCGAGCCTGGTCAGGTCGAGGCCTTACCAAGGGCAAGCCCCAAGATTCCCTCTGTGGGCTTGCTAGGGCCGCCAAGGGAAAGTCACCCCACCAAGACTCCACTGCTCCACCGCACAGCGGCACAAGTCACTTATCTGTGCGGTGTCGAGCCCCCAAATGATTAAGTGGCTGTCATTTGGCACGTGGCGGTCATTTGGAAAGGAGATCCGCTCTATATCACACCCGTCTAGAGGCGTGTCATGCAAACAGATGAGAGGGTGTTGAGCGGTGCGGCAGGCCTATCGGGCTGCATCCTAAGTGTGACACCTAGCAGCACATTTAATGCACTTTGTCCTAACTGCCAGAGTTAGGTATGATAGCACTATTGGCTATCTAATCAGTAGATAATGACTGATTTTCCACTATGGTAACCCCTTAGCCTATAAAAGGAGGGCCATGGCAACCTTAGAAAGGACTCAGACCCGTGTACACTCTTACGCACATAGCCACTCTCCCCGAGGCAACCCTGCCAGGCTTGAGCATTGCGTGTTCGTCACGGTCCTCCATCCGATCCACCAAAGAAGGAGTAGGGTTTTACGCTTCGCAGCGGCCCGAACCTGGGTAAAATCAACCAGCGTCACCCCTATCATGCTGCTTCATGTTCTCCACTCTTTGTGCAATGTGCCTTTCCCCCTTGCTGAACCACAAGGGGCTGATGGCCCCATAGGTGATCGCGTTCTGTCACGACACTCAGCCTTCTTCTCCGACTCTCTTTTGGCATGCTCTGCCAGATGCAAAGCCTCCCACAAGGTGACCTCCATTTCTTTCCCAAGCTCCTCCAAGCTAGGGGGCTCGACGTGTGGCGCGACGTCCTCCTCGTAGGGGGAGCCAATGCGTCCTCTGATGCACATTGTGGCGAGATTGGGAATGCCGATGTGTCTATGTCAACGCATCACGACGAGGAGCGGAACAGTGATGCATCATCCTCCACTCAGCGAGGAATGGAACATCGATGTGTCCTCCTCAACTACTGGCGGCAAGGAATGGAACAACGACTCGTGACCCTACATGCAAGGCAGTGAGGAGTGCCTAGGACTAGGGAGGGGCGATGCCATGTTGGTCGGCGGATCCATAATTGAGAGGGAGGGGTGGAGATAAAGGCGATGAACGTAAGCGTTCTTCCGAATGCCATGGGAGGCACATTATTTATAACAAGTAATGCCACACCTAAGTAAGATATGTTGCATAATTAACATAACAGCTAGGTGGGCATATTTTTGTGGGAGTAAATTACAGGGGAGGGGAGGGTGAAAATATTGCTAGTTGTAATGGAAAGGATGAGCGCGGGGGAGAAGGAGAGTCATGCATGCAGATTGTTTCCACACAGGAGGAGTGGTGGAAATTGCCAGAGGGAGAAGGAGAGCCAGGCATGCAAATTGTTTTCACACATGGAGAGAAAAAGATTTGGAGGCGAACGGTCTTCCTGGTAAGGGGAACGGTCCATAAGTCATCTTATTACGTTGTGCATCGCGACCAAGGTGTTGACAACATATTTGCTAATTAATATCTTTGCATGCAATGAACTGACTACTGCATGTCGGGCTAGGTACCGTTAAGTCATTAAAAAAATACACGCTCCACGACTCTTATTGGTCGTTTCCTTTATTCATATCAAGAATCAAGAAACAAGGTGGGAGTTAATGCACCGTGCCTAAGTGTTTTGGGATTATTTAATTTTCGTAAGATGAATTATGCACCGATACAGAGGGAGTACAAAAATGGTGGAACTGGGCTTTCATGCATACTCCTTGTTAGTACAAAGAAAGAGATGGAGAGAAGGTAAGAAAATACTTCCTCCATTCTGGTTTATAAGGCTTATCTCGGAATTATAGTTTGGTCATTTTGTATCTCTCAATTTCATTGTTCCCCATCACATGTTTAGATTTCAAGGTGCACTAAATTATTGCATGCAAGGATTAAGAGAATATTGACTAATGCGTGTAAAAATTATTTGCCATTTAGTGTTCATGTATGGATGCAATGCAATAATGCATTGTTAAACACATTTTTTTGTGAAAAGCGAGAGCATTAATTGAGTACTTTTGTAAACTACAAAAACTATTCCACCGCCTCTATCTTAGTCAGAGTAGGTGAGATTTTTGAATTGATCCCTTTAAACTAGAAGGGAGGTAGTAGTAGTACTCTTATAGCTAACCTTGTTGTGATGACTATATATGACATGGCAACATCATAATGCACCTCGACGGAGCAACTAGTCTGCATAGTGCATATAAGTTTTGTCCGAAGTCAAATTACCTCTACCTTGACCAAACATATAGAAAAATGTATCAACATTCACAATGTCAAATCAATATTTTTATATTCATTATGAAATGTTGTTTCATAAAATATATATTTGGTTGATATTTTAAATATAAATTTGGTCAAACTTTGAAAACTTTGACTTGACACAAATCTAATAGGCGGAGTAAAAAGGACCAGAGGGGGTATCATGCATGCAGAGTAAGAAAAATATTCTCATTTATAGTCGTCCGATGTCTCAAAGGGTGCGACCGCATGAGGGAGGCGACGGTCGCGGGAGGTGCGACAGTTGACGGATTAAGTGAAAGTTACATGCACGCGCCGGCATGGCGTGCGAACACACAGAAGCTATACCGTCAAGCCTATGATGTGGGTCTAGTAGACATGACATCTAGTGGGTCCCACATAATACTCGAGAAATCTTTGGGGGCATACAACCGTTTCTCCTAACCCATCTTGAAAATCCATGGCCTCCCAAATCTTCATGATCGGAGGTGAGTACTAGGTTAAAACCATCACCAACGATGAGTTTGTCGTCATCTACACCTGTATATCTGTGATGGTGGAAACATGCCTTGGTCTCTTCCAACACATGTTCGAAAGTTCAAAGGATGAGTGGGTCGCCGTGATAGATGTTGAGTACACCACAGTCCTGGAAAAGGACAAGCTTCTAATGGAGGAATAGAAGAAGAAGCCCACCGTGATCCAAGTTTGCTTACATAAAGTGTGCTTGGTCCACCACATATGCCATGCCGATGTTAGGTGCCAGAATTTTGAGGCCTTCCTCAAGGATAAAAGAGTGAAATTCGTTGATCGGGTGCTTACCCCGGGTACTTGAGGTACCTCGGGTCATGGATGACACGGAAGTTCCCCGGATCTTGTGGGCAAAGTGTGCAACCTCTGCAGAGTGTAAAACTATTCGAATAGCCGTGTCCACAGTCAAGGACAGTTGGGTAACCGCTCTTGGGCTACATCCACTTGTTTACAAACCAGTGTGTGTGGGAAGTACTTCTTGGGTCAAGTCAAAGGACTTGACATGAATGAGTTGGGTTGGAGCCCACTCCCTTTATGTTGATATATGTAACCAACCCCTATGGTTACTTGAATTCATGCGATGCATGGTTTACCAGTTATTGAACATGTCATAACACAACAAAAATTAGCTTTCTGCAAAAGTTTACCTATGTCATGCATTGTTGTATCTTGAGCCAAAACATGGGTTGCTTGCGAGTACATTCAAAGTACTCACTGGCTTGCCACTGGTTATTTTATTGGCCAGGCATGAAAGAACATGATATAATGAAGAGTACCTTGGTGACGAACATGCGAGCTAGGACGCTTCCCAGTCAGAATGCCTGTAGGGTTAAGGCAGATGGCATGGGTCCAACTTGTTATTGAAGAGTTCCGCTGCGATGATACACTCAAGACTTGACCATAATGGTCCTACTTGTGTAAAACGGTATGTATGGATGTAAGACTCTTGTTATTCAGCTTTTGTGTGTTCAGTGAGTACTAATCTCTGGGATCACTGTACACGTGCATTCGTTTATCTCCACTTATGAGTCGGGGTCCCCACAGAACTCAAGGCTACACGCGAAAGATTATGAGGAGGAAATCATCGTACTAGTGGAGAAGATGACGATCTGGAAAGGAAGCTAGGAGTATTCATGGGAGACCCCGCGCCAGGAGAAGAAGACGAAGAACCCAAGGAGATTCGCCCGAAGGACTACATCATCATCGACGACACCGACTCATACCTCGACGATAGCGATGATGACTATGAAGATGAAGCTGGAGCAGACATCATGGAGTCTTCGACCGATCAATATTTTAGTAGATCACCACATCAGTAGTAGTATTCCACCATGTATATAGTATAGTCCGAGCACTTTTGTAACGGTAGTTAGATCGATTGTATGGCCTTGCTTGATTGATTGAGTGAAATGATTGTGTTTGTCTCATGTGCATATGGGTAGTGTTTTCTCATTAGACCTCATTCTATTCTATTCTCTTCCCTCTAAACCCATCAGATGCCTCCGATACATGACCCCGGATTTACTTACCCACCGGAGCTCACTCAGTTGATCCAGCAGCAGAATACCCTGATGCAGTTGTTAGTACAGAACCAAGGCAATAACAACAACCCACCACCGCCACCACCAGTTGACAACTTGGCTCGCTTTCTGAGGTTGCAGCCGCTGGTGTTTTCTAGTAGCACCGAGCCCATAGTAGCAGATGATTGGCTCCGCAGGATTGGAAGGGAGTTAACCACTGCAGGATGTACAGATGCTGAGAAGGTGCATTTTGCCGCACACCAGTTGGATGGACCAGCAGCCTCATGGTGGGAGAATTACACTGTCACTTACCCTATAGCCACTATTACATGGGACCAGTTTCAGCAAGCTTTCCATACAGCCCATGTCTCAACTAGAGCTATGAGTATGAAGAAGCGTGAGTTTCGCAACTTACGCCAGGGGAACCGTACTGTGGCTCAGTACGCATATGAGTTTAGCAAGTTATCTCGCTATGCCCCTGACGATGTGGCCACAGATGCCGCAAAGCAGGAGAATTTTATGGAAGGGCTGAATGATGAGATGAGCATGCAGTTGATGGTGGCAACATTCGACAACTACCGGGAGTTGGTAGATAAGGCTCTTATGATTGAAGGGAAGCAGCAACAGATTGAGAGCCGTAAGAGGAAGTATGGTCAAGGAAGGTATAATTCAGGAGCTCAGCAGAAGCGTCACCTAACCCCGAACTCAGGAGGACTTGTTCATAACCATGGAGCCACACCCATAGTGGAGGAAGTACCCATAATCATACTGGCCCAAGGAATGGGAATGGGAATGCAGCAAGCAACAATCAGAACCATTCCAATCCAGCCACACCCGCCAAGAGATACCTAAGCCATGTTACTTGCTTCAAGTGCGGGAAGACTAGACACTATGCCACGGAGTGCCCATAGTGGAGGAAGTACCCATAATCATACTGGCCCAAGGAATGGGAATGGGAATGCAGCAAGCAACAATCAGAACCATTCCAATCCAGCCACACCCGCCAAGAGATACCTAAGCCATGTTACTTGCTTCAAGTGCGGGAAGACTAGACACTATGCCACGGAGTGCCCATAGTGGAGGAAGTACCCATAATCATACTGGCCCAAGGAATGGGAATGGGAATGCAGCAAGCAACAATCAGAACCATTCCAATCCAGCCACACCCGCCAAGAGATACCTAAGCCATGTTACTTGCTTCAAGTGCGGGAAGACTAGACACTATGCCACGGAGTGCCCTGAAGCGAAGAATGGAAATGGTAATGGGAGTGCTGGAAAGAAGCCCAATCCATTCAACAAAGGACAAGTGAACCACGTTAACGTGGAGGAGGTTGAAGAGCAGCCAGACGCGGTTATTGGTAAGTTTTTGGTTAAGTCTTTTACCGCCCTTGTTCTTTTTGATACTGGTGCATCGCATTCATATATATCAAGGGGATTCGTGGATAAGTTTAAATTGTCAGCCCAAAACCGTAGGACCCCTCTGTTAGTAAGTTCACCTGGAGCAGAGTATATGGCTAGTCGATGGTGTGACCAAATACCCTTAACCATTGGTAGCCATGTTTTCCCGTCTGACCTAATAATTTTGGAGTCACAAGGATTGGATGTGATATTAGGCATGGACTGGATGTCAAAGTATGGAGGAAGCATTGACTGTGTTAGTAAGTCAATTTGTCTCACCACCCCTGAGGGAAAAAGGATTAAGTACGTATCTAGGCATGCGCCTAGGAGTAACCAAGTAAATACTCTCATGGGAATTGTTCAGGAGGAAGTGCCTATAGTGAAGGATTACCTGGATGTTTTTCTAGAGGAGTTACCAGGCATGCCACCAGATTGAAACATCGAGTTTTTGATAGAACTGTTGCCAGGCACCGGGCCTATATCAAAGACACCCTACCGGATGCCCGCGAATGATCTGGAAGAGATTAAGAAGCAGGTCAAGGAGTTATTGGAGAAAGGTTACATTCGACGGAGTTCATCACCACGGGTTGCCCCAGTGCTTTTGGTTGAGAAGAAGGATAAGTCTCTAAGGATGGTTGTTGATTATAGTGCACTGAATGAGGTGACGATCAAGAACAAATACCCACTACCGATGATCAATGATTTGTTTGACCAGCTGCAAGGAGCTAAGGTGTTTTCAAAGATCAATCTGCGATCTGGATATCACCAGCTGAAGATTCGAGAGAAGGATATACCAAAGACAACATTTACCACAAGGTGTGGGTTGTATGAGTATACGGTCATGTCATTTGGACTAACTAACGCCCCTGCCTATTTCATGAGCATGATGAACAAAGTGTTCGTGGAATATTTGGATAAGTTTGTTGTGGTGTTCATTGATGATATAATGGTATACTCGAAGAATGAGGAGGAGCACGAAGAGCATTTGCGTTTAGTTCTCGAGAAACTCAGGGAACATCAGTTGTATGTCAAGTTCAGCAAATGTGAGTTTTGGTTGAAGGAAGTCGGATTCCTTGGACATGTTATATCAGGAGAAGGTGTAGCAGTAGATCCCACCAAGGTTCAGTCAGTAACTAAATGGTTGGCACCCACTTCAGTTAGCGAGATCTGCAGTTTTCTTGGACTCGCAGGATACTATCGGAGATTCATTGAGAATTTTTCCAAGAGTGTGAAACCAATGACGGAGTTATTGAAGAAGGATACCAAATTTAAATGGACGGAAGAATGTGAGGCGAGTTTTCAGGAGTTAAGGAAACGTTTGACTACAGGCCCAGTACTGATTCTGTCGGATATACGTAAGGAGTTTCAAGTGTATTGTGATGCCTCTCGCCTAGGACTTGGAAGTGTGCATATGCAGGACGGAAGAGTTGTTTCGTATGCCTTACAACAACTAAAACCGCACGAATTGAATTATGCCACGCATGATTTGGAGTTAGCAGCAGTAGTGCATGCATTAAAGACTTGGAGACATTACCTTATTGGAAACCACTGTGATGTGTACACGGATCATAAGAGTTTGAAGTACATTTTCACACAGAAGGAGCTGAACTTTAGGCAGAGAAGATGGTTGGAGCTTATAAAGGATTATGACATGAAGCTTCACTATCATCGAGGCAAGGCCAATGTCGTAGCAGACGCCTTGAGCTGGAAGAGTTATGCTAATACCCTAGTAAGCACGGGATTGCCAAAGGAGTTAGCAGAGGATCTCAGGGAACTTCGATTGAAGATTGTTCCTAGAGGTTTTGTAGCAACAATGGAAGTTCATTCGACATTGTTGGGAAAGATTCGAGAAGCTCAGAAGGATGACAAAGAGATTGCTGAGATAAAGGAGAGAATGGGCAAAGGAAAGGCCAAAGATTTTCGTGAGGATGAGAACGACACCTTATGGTTTGAGGACCGTATTTATGTGCCCAATAACACAGAGATCAGGAAGTTAATACTTCAGGAGGCTCATGACTCACCATACTCGATACACCCCGGAAACACCAAGATGTATTTGGATTTGAAGGAACATTTTTGGTGGACAGGTATGAAGAAGGATATTGCCGAGTATGTAGCCGTATGTGATGTATGTCAGAGAGTGAAGGCTGAGCATCAAAAGCCAGCAGGATTGTTACAGCCTATGCCGATACCCGAATGGAAGTGGGATAAACTTGGCATGGATTTTATCACCGGATTAACCAGGACCAAATCAGGATATGATTCTATATGGGTAGTAGTTGATCGCTTGACCAAAGTTGCTCACTTTATCCCAGCGAAAACCACCTATACAAGTGCGAAGTTGGCCAAGATATATATGACTAGGATCATATCTCTGCATGGAGTTCCGAGGACAATTGTATCAGATAGAGGAACACAGTTTACCTCAAAGTTTTGGCATCAGCTACACCAGACTTTGGGAACGAGATTGGAGTTCAGTACAACATTCCACCCGCAGACGGATGGACATACCAAGAGAGTCAACCAGATTATGGAGGATATGTTGAGAGCTTGTGCACTAGATTATGGATCTAGTTGGGATGCCAATTTTCCCTACGCGGAGTTCTCATACAACAATAGCTATCAAGCCAGTTTGAAGATGGCACCGTTTGAAGCCCTGTATGGACGAAGGTGCAGAACACCGTTGTTATGGGATGAAGTTAGAGACCGTCCGTAGTTTGGACCAGATTTGATCAAGGAGTCTGAAGAAAAGGTTAAGTTGATTCGAGATAGATTGAAGGTAGCTCAGTCCAGGCAGAAGAGTTATGTATATTCGAAACGCAAAGAAATAACCTATGAAATTGGAGACAGAGCATATTTGTGAGTATCACCTCTGCGAGGAGTGAAACGTTTTGGAGTTAACGGAAAGTTAGCCCCAAGGTTTGTAGGACCGTACCGAATTTTGGAACGTATGGGAGAAGTTGCCTACAAGTTGGAGCTACCCGAAGGACTGTCAGGAGTTCATGATGTGTTTCATGTTTCCCAGTTGAAAAAGTGTCATGCGGAGATGGCCGATATACCTCTAAGAGATACGGTGCCCTTGGAGGCGATTCAGTTGGACAATGATCTAACCTATGAGGAGAAGCCAGTCAGGATTCTTGAATTTGCCAGTCGAGTCACCCACAGCAAGGTTATCAAGTTTTGCAAGTTCAGTGGAGCCACCATACCGAGGATGAAGCCACCTAGGAACGAGAGGATGATCTTCGCAAAGACCACCCACACCTATTTTCTAGCCAACCCGAATCTCGAGGGCGAGATTCATCTTAAGGGGGGTAGGTTTGTAACATCCCAAATTTTCAATTTGGAATGTTATACATAGATGATTCATGCAAATCATATTTTGTTGCATTTCATTTCGCGATCGTCGAAATCCTAAGCAACTCAAGGACCCTCGGAGAGAGTTGGGGATTTCTCAGTTTTCATATTTGAGTTTTATCAAATATTGAAACGAGGATTTTTGGTTTTTAATTATTTTTCTCTCTGAAAATATTTCATATTAAAATATATGAGAGGAGATAATATGACTTCTCCAAAATAAAGGAAATATTGGAGGAAAAATATTAAAATCAAACATTTGATTTTATTCAAGTTTATTGCTATTTTATTTGAATTAGAAAAATTGCACGTTTTTCAAAGTTGCATTTTAGGGCCAAGAAAATGTTCATCTTGTTCTAAATATTTTATTTAGACAGCGAAAATTTGTTTTGGCATTTTTAGATTTTTATTTTATTTTCTAGGATTTATTTAAGTTCTGGTAAAATTATTTTAAAAAAAGTCTCAGCGCCCGGCTGGGCCGAAGCCCAGCCGAGCCGACCCGCTAGCCCCGCGCCGCCGTCTCCTTCCAGGAGACAGGGAGGCCGGCGCCGCCCGTGACGCCGAGTCCGGCCAGGACTCTGCTGCGCCCCCTTGCCTCCTCCCCAAGCAAGCAGCCCCTCCTTTTATACCCCGCCCCCGGAGCCCCCACCACCACCAACCCCGCCGCCTGCCTCGCCCCGCCCCGCAGTGCCGCACACCGCCGCCTAGCCGCGTCGCGCCGCCGCTCGTCGTTGCCGCCTGTCGCCGCCCCGCGCCGCCCACCGCCTCAGCCCCACCTCACCGGAGCTGCAACCCCGCCTCGCCGGACCTCCATGGAGGTAAAGCCGCCGTTGCCACTGTCAGTTTTTTAGAAAAGACCAATCCGTTTTTTAGAAAAAACCCTAGGTTCGTTTTTTTAGAATAGATCGGTTTATTTTTTTCCGGGTTTAGTTTAATTAGCGGACGTTTGTCCGTACGTTTGTTTTAATGAATGGTGTTCACCCGTTAGCCGCAGACAGCGAACGATCGTTCGTTAGCCTGTTCGTCAGTTTTTCTTTTTCTCGGATTTTTTCGCGATTATTTTCGATCACGATCTCTGATCCGATTTTCGTTTTAGTGTATCTTTTTGCTCGTTTGTCGGAATCAGGCGATTCAAGCGCCTAGATCTTCGTCTCGCAACCCTCTTTCTGTTTAATCCACTTGAACAAGATTTTGGTACTCTAAAATTTGACTTAGGTCCAGATTAGTAATCGAATCTTGTTTCTTTCACAGTTTGAGTTTCATTGCTCCATTTGATTTGATTCTTTTTGCAAACCGGAGTTCTTAAGTTGAACTTTCTGGTTAGATCTTCTTATTTGAGTTTTACCCGTGCTCTTTGTTTGATTGCTTATGCATGCTATTGTTTGTTTGCGATAGAACACCCGGAGTGTGAAGCGTGCTACTACGAGTCTCTAGGTTTTGTGGATCATCAGCAAGGCAAGTAACACATTGATCATACTCTTTTCATACCTAGTTTTTATGCATTAGCTCCAATCCTCAAATATTGCAAGATTAGGATGTGATTAACATGTGGGTTGGGAAGTAGTTGATGAGGTAGAACCTATTGCCCTGTTATTATCGAACCCTTGGGAGTTACTTCTACGTAATGCTTATATTGCTATGCTATGCTCGTAGACGTGGTTTGGGCGAGTGAAATCCATGACAGATGTGAGATTATTAATTAATGGTTCAACTTAAGGTGGCAACTTAAATACACATCTGGGTGGATTGTTTGTTGGGCACCAGGGGAATCCAGTGTTGTCCTAGGATATCCCGGAGTACCCGTGTGATAATCCTATGGTCCGCCACCCAGGCTCAAAGGGAACTGAGATATTTCATGCTAGAAACTTCCGTGTGCAGCCAAAAGCTATTATGGAATCTAGCATAGTTGAGTAAGTTGCGTGAAGCTCCTGAAGAGGTGGATCAGCAGGTAGAGGGGTGTAGGTTGGTATGGTCTGCCTGGAGTAAGGAGTTAATGCTTCTGAAAGACTATGTCTCGGTCATCCGTTTCTCAAACACCCGGCAGTGCGAAAAATCCAATGGAGGAGATCGGGTCTTGTGGGGAAAAGTGCGCAAACCTCTGCAGAGTGTATAAACTAATCATGGTTAGCCGTGTCCCCAGTTATGGACAAATCTTGACTATCTAGTACTTGGATTATCATATGTATCTCATCACTCTAAATTAATATTTTTGGGTTGATAATTACTTTTACTTGGGATTGAGTTGGAGGAACCTTCTCAATGATGTTTCAACTACCATGATAGTTAAATAAAATCTATTCCTTTGTTGTAGGGAAAAATTGGCTTTTTGTGAAACTATAACCATAGAGCTTTCCACCAGCCAAATATGCATGTAGTGATAGCATTATTCCGTTCTTGCTCTACTGTGTTACATTGCCAGCATATTCCATGTGCTGACCCATTTTCGGGCTGCAACATATTATGTTGCAGACGTTTCAGACGGGGAGTAAGGTTCGTTAGGTCGTTGCCGTGCAGCTCAGTTATGCCGTTGGTGTTGATGGACTAACTTTATCTTCCAAGCATTCCGCTGTTATCGTATTAGATGGCCTTAAGCCATATTTATTGTAATAAGTTCTCTCTTGAGACATTCGATGTAATAAGTGTTTGATTGCTACTCTGTTATAAATCCTTCGAGTCATGTGTGTGTCAGCATTACCGATCCAGGGATGACACTAAAGCACAGAGACTTGACCGTTTGAGGTCGTGTCGCTACACAAGAGCTTGAGCAAAGGCTATCGAAGATAATGTGAACTCGCTCCTCTCCGAACTTCCACTTTCTACATATGAGACATGACTACTAGCTCAAGCGGAGACCCTATGTGTGATCAGGTATTTGGAGGAAGGCCATGATCTAGCTACACCCAATTGACAAGACGGTGAGGACACCAAGTTCAATGGACAAGAAGAACGACCGCTCGAAACTCCCTGTCATCAGACGACCGATGCCTCTCGGACGTCCGACGCCTGGAGGCTCCAACCAGCCAACCAAGTCCTGGCCCGCGCACGCTCCAATGATCGGATGACCGACACCAACGGACGTCCGACACCTCCTAGCGTCCGAACAACCGAGCACCACCAGACGACCGACACCGCCATCACCAAACCAAAACATCCGAAGTATGGAAGCCTCCAGAAGACTGACACCACGGGCATCCGACCATGACCGGACGTCTGACCAAAGCACACCCAAGCCAAAACATCGGACTTCCGACACGCACCGGACGTCCGGACCCTCGCGAGCCATCGGACGACTGGTGACCGTCGAACGTTCGACGCCTGTAGGCCGCCCGCGTGTTGGGCCGAACCCACTTATCCTTTGGTGACTCTACACTATAAATAGACCTCCTCCTCCCTCTTTCTAGGGTTAGCAATGTGATAGCTCATTTCAGAGATATGGCTTTGCTCATCCACTTGGTTACTTCTCCATCGGAGTTCATGACCTCTACGGAGAAGATCCCCAAGCAGATTCAAGACCCCTAACGGGAAGACCTTAAGACCTCCTCACGTAGAAGAACTAGTGACCCTATGTATCATCCCTTGTTGGATTTGGATCATGAATCTCTTTGTGTTTCGAGAATCTAGCATATGTGTGACCGAATCTTGTTGGTTTGAGTGTTTTGTCTTGTGTTTCCCCTCGTTCCCCTCTCGTGTTCGTCGTAAGATCCGCTCCAATCGTGAAAGATCGGCCTGAGGGTTTCCACCCTACATCATCTTGGTATCATGAGCCACGTTGATCACGTATTTAGAGCCCCTACCCTTTGTTTTCTAGCTTGATTTTGTTGTGCTCTTCCCCAATTTTGAATCCCCACAAAAAATAGCCCCAATTTTTTTTTGTGATTTGTTGGTGTGATGAAGTTCTGTTGGATTTGATCCATGGATTTTCTTTGCCACAAGTGGATCTAGCTTTTCCCCCTTCGTCTCTACCATTTCCTTACACAAAATTGCTCGAATTTGACCAATTTGGCACTTCCACCCTGAAAACCCGAGTTCATCCCATGCCCAAAATCTCCCAGGCACCGGACGTCCGACCGTCTCCAGACGTCTGACGCGTACTGGTCGTCCAACCAGCACCGGACGGCCGACCCTCCCTGGCGAAACTAAAAAAAATCAGTTCGACCACCACCACCTTTCCGCATACACTTCTGCATACTCAGTCCAAAACCACCATCGCTTTCTGCAACCACCATTGCTTACTCGCTTCGCACTCCGACACAATTTTGACACATTTGGGTTTGAGATTTGCGTTGCGGGTCACTGTTTCATAGGGTGTTTCGGCTAACCAGGAATGATTCGACATTGACATCACCGCCGCTCATCTTTGCCATAGACTCATCATCGACAACAACCATCCTACAATTTAGACACCACCGTAAGAAAGAAACGGTAACTTCCACATCATCTTGGTATTGAGGTATATCATCATTCTTGCCATTGCATTGATAACCACCATAGCCCATTTTGCGTACCTTACCTATCGTTACTAGCCATTGAGTATTGCCGACAACGCTACTTGTGCACATTAGTGATCATAGTTTCCCGTAGCATACATACCACATCATCTTGGTCCATATGTTTGTATCATGTCTTGTGTCACAAGGTTGTCATAAGCATACTCAATTGCTATCTTGGTTCGTGAAGTTTTGCATGAGAAAAGAGCTCAAAAGAAAAAGATCCAACCAAACTTTTAAGCAAATGGGAAAGATAAGCAAAGAGCTTTCAAGTAAAAACCGTAGCGTCATACAACATTAAGATTGTCATACTCGGTCATCTTGGATCATATAATCGAAATTCCATACACATAGCATACTTGGGATAGAAGTCGCTGCATTTTTGCTTAGTAGGTTGTGCACAAGTTTCGTATCCACCTAAGATGCAATTGTGCTAGCGTCTCTCTAGTGTTGTGCAACAAGAGCATTTTCATGGATTCCACATTTTGGCTCATTCCTTGGTTGCACGACCCCACTTATCTATTTGCATGTGTGTTTCTGTGAACCATATCCTGCTATTCGTCTACTTGTTGCGTTTGCAAATTTGTGAATCTTTTTCAACATTATTGAAGCTCACTAACAATTACATCAAATTTTGTGCCACCATCCTAACCAAGCTCCACCATAAGCTTTTACTTGTGTAGGTGTGAGAACCGACAAGACTTGGTACCAATTGTGCTTTTTCCTTGTTACACCTTTGAGTGATCATTGATTCATCTTTAACATCGGTCAAGGTACATTTGGTATAAGTTCTTCTCTTTCTCCCACTCATATATTTGCTTGGAATAATGGATAGGCCAAGTACTTCTACCAACCCACTCTTCACCAAGCAAGACGACGACATGACTTCCTACATCACCAAGAGCCACCTCTTTGGTGCACAACGAGCTTTGCATCAAGAACAACAAGCAATGAGCGACCGCATCGACAACCTCGCGGCCGACTTGCGACTCTCCGAGCAACATACAAGAGACTACTTCGACAATAGGCTTGACGAAAAAACAAGAGAGAAGCGCAAGAATGGATGAGATTCATTCCTTGTTGGTTAACCGCTCTTCTACCTCTTCGTCCTACTCAAGACGGAGCCACTCGAGTCGACACTCCGACAACACCATCTCTAGCTCAAGTACTCCGACATCAAACACTCTTTGACGAGCCGCGCACTAAGACCATCAAGCAAACTACAATCCTGTACATGGAACTGATTCTCAAGAGCAACTTTGAGCGAAAGAGCATCGACATCGTCAAAACCAAGCTACATTCATGCAAGCACAAGAATGACAATGTCTATGACAACAAGAGGAAGAACGAGAGCGCCTTCACCAAGACGAACAAGATGCCGAGGCACAACGTCAAGAACAACTACGGCGAGAAGTTCAAGCACTTGAGGCGCAACATGCACTCCACGACACAAGTCGTGCCATTGCCGCACGCAACTGCCGTAGGCGCGAAAAAGTAGAAGCACTTCGCGATGAAGTTCAAGAGAAGATTTATCAATAACGAGTGCATCATCAAGTTCCTCAAGCTGCTCCACAAGCTCGACAAGCTCATCCACATGCTCGACAAGAACCTCAAGTTCACCAAGATCAAGAAGACAAAGGAAATCCTCCACGACAAGATCAACATGAGGATGACAATCCTCCATGACAAGGGCGTCCCCATCCCCGACCCCAACACAATGAAGAGAAACATTATGGCAAGCTAAAGTTCACCTTGCCCAAGTTTTCCAGATGCAATGATCCCGAAGAATATCTTTCGTGGGCATTGAAGGTTGACAAAATCTTCCGTTTGCACAACTATGAGGAAGAGAAGAAGATCACTATGGCATCCCTTGAGTTCCAAGACTACGTCCTCATATGGTGGGAACAAGTTTTTAAGCTCCGAGAGGCAAGAGGTGAACCACCCATCACAACTTGGGCGCAAATGAAGGATGTCATGAGAGCACGTTTCATGCCAACCTACTACAACCACAACCTCTTCAAGAAACTCCAACTTGTCAGGCAAGGAACAAAGAACGTTCAAAAATACTACAAGGAAATGGAGGAAGATGAGCAAACTATGGCACATTTCTTGAATGGACACAATCATCCTATCAAGAAGATTGCCGACTTCCAACCATACTCGAACCTAATTGAGCTAGTGCATCAAGATACCAAGGCGGAATGGCAAGTGCAAGATGACTTCAAGTATGCCAAGTATGATTCCAAGAGCTACGGCTTCTCCAACACCCAAGCTTCAACGACTCCAACACCTTCTACCTCAATCAAGCCATCTACAAGCAACAGCGACAAGTCAAGTTACAAGAAAACTTCGACAACCTCAAGTTGTCCTCCTACTACAAGCAACTTCATCCAAGAGATTCATCATCATCTACTCCAACCGATGAGACCATCAAGACAAGTTCCTTCAAATGCTTCACATGCGGCGGCTGAGGACACAAGTCATTCGAGTGTACCAACAAGCGCACCATGATCTTCAACGACGATGGTACATATGACTTCATGAGTGAAGGCGAAATGGAAGCCCTTGAGCAAGTGGCCATGCACCGTCAAGTGAACGGAGATGAAGATGATCAAGTCTTTTGTGATGAAGATTCAAGCCCTACTCTTGTTGTCTCCAAGGTATTGACACTTCAACATCAAGAAGAAGAAGACCAAAGATGCCATATCTTCCATAACAAGTCCGACATCAATGGAAGGTCCGTGAAGGTCATCATCAATGGAGGGAGTTGTCATAACTTGGCAAGTGAACAACTTTGCTCCAAGCTCCAATTGGTCAAGATGAAGCACCCGCATATTTACAAAGTCCAATGGCTAAGCGACTCCGGCACTATCCAAGTCGAGCATATGGTGCAAGTTTCCTTCAAGATCGGAGCTTACGAAGACACTTTGGAGTGTGATGTTGTTCCTATGTCCGTTTTCCACATAATTCTTGGGTGACCATGGCAATTTGACTGATACGTCATCCATAATGGGTGAACGAATCACTATAGCTTGAAGATGAAAGGAAATCAGTACGTACTACGACCTATGTCTGCAAGCCAAGTGATTGCCGACAAGCAAGACACCCATCATGGAGAGAATAGTGAAAGAGCGAACCACCACAAAGAGAGTGAGCGCCACAAGCCCAAATCGAGTGCCTCCACGATGAGCGACAAGAAAATTTTAGTCCTATTTGCCACCAAAAGTGAGATAAGAAAAGTATGTGAGAACCCATCAAGTGTCATGCACTATGTCCTTTTGTGCAAGGACGAGGCACCAAAAGCTAACACCTTTCACAATATACCTTTAGTGGTATCTTCTCTATTGCAGGAATTCCAAGATGTATTCCCTGACGAGCTACCTCCGGGTCTACCTCCACCACGAGGCATCGAACACTGAATTTACCTCATCCCCGGAGCACCCCTTTCTAACAAGGCTCCCTACCATGTCAACCCTGAGGAAACAAAGGAGATCCAACGGCAAGTACAACAAGTCATCGACAACGGCCATGTACGAGAAAGTTTGAGCCCTTGTGTCGTCCCGGTAATCCTTCTCCCCAAGAAAGATGGTACATATCGCATGTGTTCCAATTGTCATCATATCAATGCTATTACTGTGCATTACCGCTACCCTATTCCACGCCTAGATGATATGCTAGATGAGCTTAGCGGAGCCACCATTTTCTCTAAGATTGATCTTAAGAGTGGCTACTATCAAATACGCATCCAAGAAGGTGATGAATGGAAAACCGCATTTAAGACCAAATTTGGCTTATACGAATGGCTTGTTATGCCTATGTATCCGAAGCACCTGGTACTTTCATGCGAGTCAAGCATTTTGTTCTTCGCCCCTACATTGGAGTTTTTGTTGTGGTCTACTTTGACGATATTCTTGTCTTTAGCAAATCTCTCAAAGATCATGTCACCCATCTTAGAACCGTGTTGCAAACTCTTAGAAAACAGTGCCATATGTTAATATGGACAAATGCCTTTTTGGTGTTGATAAGCTTGTTTCTTGGGTTTTGTTATGTCTTCTAAGGGTGTTCATGTCGATGAATCTAACATAAATGCTATTAAAACTTGGCCACAACCAACCAACTCGCAACAAGTGCGTAGTTTCCTTGGTTTAGCCGGCTTCTATCATAAATTTGTGAAGGATTTTAGCACCATTGCATCCCCTTTGCATGCTTTGAGTAAGAAAAATGTGCCATTTGTTTGGGGACCATCCCAAGATACCACATTTAATGACCTTAACAATTTGCTTTCTCATGCTCCTATGCTTGCATTACCCAACTTTGACAAACCTTTTGAAGTTCATTGCGATGCTAGTGCTAATGGCATAGGAGCTGTGTTAACGCAAGAGAAGCGTCCCATAGCATACTTAAGTGAGAAACTCTCTGGAGCGGAACTCAATTATCCCATCTATGACAAAGAGCTATATGATTTAGTGCGAGTTTTTCGTGAATGGGAACATTATCTTCTCCGTCATGAATTTATCATTCATACCGACCATGAAACGCTTAAGTATCTTAAGGGTCAAACTAAGTTGAACAAGCGTCATGCTAAATGGAGTGAATTCATTGAGTCGTTTCCTTATGTCATCAAGTATATCAATGATAAGGAAAATGTGATGGCAGATGTGCTTTCCCGCAAATGCATGCTTGTTACTAAACTTGAATTGAATGTCATTGGCTTTGAGCACATAAAAGACTTGTATGCGCAAGATCCTACTTTTGCTACTACCTATGCCAAATGTTTGACGCATACATCTTGGGAATGCTATTACATCAAAGATGACTATCTTATGAGAGCTAACAAACTTTGCATCCCCGAGTCTTCTCTTCGTTTGTTACTTTTGCAAGAATCTCATGGAGGAGGACTAATGGGACATTTTGGACACGGCAAGACATTCGCTACGCTCTCCAAGAACTATTTTTGGCCCAAGATGTTCCGTGATGTCTCACGCTTCACCAACTGATGTTCTACATGATGCAAAGCTAAGTCTAAAGCTCAATCTCATGGCCTTTGTATGCCCCTTCCAATTCCATATCACTCATGGGAGGATATTAGCATGGATTTTGTGCTTGGTTTGCCTAGAACTAGAAATGGAAAGGATGCCATGTTTGTTGTTGTGGACAGATTCTCCAAAATGGCACATTTCATACCATGCAACAAGATAGATGATACTTCACATGTTGCAAATCTTTTTCGTAGGAAAATTTTGCGCCTACATGGAGTGCCAAAGATGATTGTCTCGGACCGTGATGTCAAGTTCTTGAGATGCTTTTGGAATACATTATGCGCCAAGCTCGGAATCAAGCTCTTGTTCTCTTCGGCATACCATCCTCAAACCGACGGCTAAACGGAGGTGACGAACTGTTCACTCTCCACTCTACTTCATGTGTTGATCAAGATGAACATCAAGGATTGGGAGGAGTGCCTACCCATCGCCGAATACGCCTACAACCGTGCAAGACATTCGACTACCGGCAAGTCCGCCTTCGAGGTCGTCTACGGTTTCAACCCATTGTCCCCATTGGACATGTTTCCTCTACCACTACAAGAGCGCGTCAACATGGACGCGAGTGCCCGAGTCACCTACCTCAAGAAGATGCATGAGGACACAAGGAACACCATCGAGCGTCAAGTACAACGACTCGCGACCAAGCTCAACTTCAACAAGCAACCCATGATATTCAACATTGGAGATCTTGTGTGCTTACACCTTTGCAAGTACCGCTTCCCCAATGAACGCAAGTCCAAACTCCTACCACGAGCTGATGGACCTTTCAAGGTGCTAGCATGCTACAACAACAATGCTTACAAGATCGACCTCCCGCGCGACAAGTACAACGTGAGCGACATCTTCAATGTCAAAGATCTAGCTCCCTACTATGGTGATGAAGAATTCGATCAGAGGTCGGATCTTTCCCAAGGGGGGAGATGATGCGGAGCATCCCAAGGTCATCCCCATGGACCTACCTACGTCTCCCACGACACCACTTGGACCAATCACAAGAGCTCGAGAAAAGGCTATCGAAGATAAGGTGAACTCGCTCCTCTCCAAACTTCCACTTTCTACATATGAGACATGGCTACTGCCTCAATCGGAGACCCTATGTGTGATCAAGTATTTCGAGGAAGGCGACGGATCAACTACACTCAACGAACAAGATGGCGAGGACACCAAGTTCAATGGAGAAGAAGAACGACCGCTCGAAACTCCCAGTCATCGGACGACCGACGCCTCTCGGACGTCCGACGCCTGGAGGCTCCAACTAGCCAGCCAAGTCCCAGCCCGCGCACGCTCCAGCGATCGGATGACGGACGCCGACCGGACGTCCGACACCTCCCAGCATTGGGACAACTGAGCACCACCAGACGATCGCCACCGCCATCACTGAACCAAAACATCGAAAGTATGGAAGCCTCCGGACGACCGACGCCCCGGACATCCGACCCTGACCGGACGTCCAACCAAAGCACACCCGAGCCAAAACATCGGACTTCCGACACGCATCGAACATTCGACCCTTGCGAGCCATCGGACGACCAGTGACCGTCGGACGTCTGACGCCTGTATGTCGCCCGCGTGTTGGGCCGAAGCCCGCTTAACCTTTCGTGACTCTAGACTATAAATATACCTGCTCTTCCTTCTTTCTATGGTTGCAATGTGATAGCTCATTTTAGAGATAGAGCTTTGCTCATCCACTTGGTTACTTCTCCATCGGAGTTCACGACCTCTACGGAGAAGATCCCCCAAGCGGATTCAAGACCCCTAATGGGAAGACCTCAAGACCTCATCACGGAGAAGAACTAGTGACCCTATGTATCATCCCTTGTTGGATTTGGATCGTGTATCTCTTTGTGTTTCGAGAATCTAGCATATGTGTGACCGAATCTTGTGGGTTTAAGTGTTTTCTCTTGTGTTTCCCCTCGTTCCCCTCTCGTGTTCGTCATAGGATCTGCTCCAATCGTGAAAGATCGGTCCGAGGGTTTCCACCCTACATCACAGTGTTTGTTGCACCGACTCCTGGTATCCTGCTCTCATCCTTCAATGTTGACCCCGGCAGGATCCCTAATTGATCCTTCGTACGATGAACTGAACAAACCTCACCCAAAATTTCATCATGCATGGGAGTCAAAGACAATAGATGAACATCACAACATGTACGCAACAATAGATGCCTACCCGATAGAGGCGAGGTGATACGTCTCCAACGTATCTATAATTTTTTATTGTTCCATGCTATATTATATTCTTTTTTTGACATTATTGGGCTTTATTATACACTTTTATATTATTTTTGGGACTAACCTATTAACCGGAGGCCCAGCCCAAAATTGTTGTTTTTTTTGCCTATTTTAGGGTTTCGCAGAGAAAGAATATCAAACGGAGTCCAAACGGAATGAAACCTTCGAAACGTGATTTTCGGAACGAACATGATCCAGAGGACTTGGACCCTACGTCAAGTCATCAACCAGGAGGCCACGAGGTAGGGGGCGCGCCTACCCCCCTGGGCACGCCCTCCACCCTCATGGGCCCCTGTTGCTCCACCGACGTACTCCTTCCTCCTATATATACCTACGTACCCCTAAACTACCAGATACGGAGCCAAAACGCTAATTCCACCTCCGTAACTTTCTGTATCCACGAGATCCCATCTTGGAGCCTTTTCCAGAGCTCCGTTGGAGGGGGCATCGATCACGGAAGGCTTCTACATCAACACCATAGCCCTTCTGATGAAGTGTGAGTAGTTTACTTCAGACCTTCGGGTCCATAGTTATTAGCTAGATGGATTCTTCTCTCTTTTTGGATCTCAATACAAAGTTCTACGCCTCTCTTGTGGAGATCTATTTGATGTAATCTTCTTTTGCGGTGTGTTTATTGAGACCGATGAATTGTGGGTTTATGATCAAGTTTATCAATGAACAATATTTGAATCTTCTCTAAATTCTTTTATGTATGATTGGTTATCTTTGCAAGTCTCTTTGAATTATCAGTTTGGTTTGGCCTACTAGATTGACCTTTCTTGCAATGGGAGAAGTGCTTAGCTTTGGGTTTAATCTTGAGGTGTCCTTTCCCAGTGACAGTAGTGGTAGCAAGGCACGTATTGTATTGTTGCCATCGAGCATAACAAGATGGGGTTTATATCATATTGCATGAGTTTATCCCTCTACATCATGTCATCTTTCTTAAGGCATTACTCTATTCTCTTGAACTTAATACTCTAGATGCATGCTGGATAGTGGTCGATGTGTGGAGTAATAGTAGTAGATGCAGGCAGGAGTCGGTCTACTTGTCTCGGACGTGATTCCTATATACATGATCATACCTAGATATTCTCATAACTATGCTCAATTCTGTCAATTGCTCAACAGTAATTTGTTTACCCACCGTGAATACTTATGCTCTTGAGAGAAGCCACTAGTGAAACCTATGGCCCCCGGGTCTATCTTCCATCATATTAATCTTCCAATACTTAGTTATTTCCTTTGCCATTTATTTGACATTGCATATTTTATTTCTCTTTATCATAAAAATACCAAAAATATTATCTTATCATATCTATCAGATCACACTCTCGTAAGTGACCGTGTAGGGATTGACAATCCCTTATCGTGTTGGTTGTGAGGATTTATTTGTTTGTGTAGGTGCGAGGGACTCGTGCGTGGTCTCCTACTGGATTGATACCTTGGTTTTGAAAAACTGAGGGAAATACTTACGCTACTTCGCTGTATCACCCTTTCCTCTTCAAGGGAAAACCAACGCAAGTGCTCAAGAGGTAGCACGAGGGTGTCCCGATGTTTCGATGAGATAGCTATCATTTTCCGTGGGAGTTGACCTTGACGATCCGACTACGAACATGCGAGACGTCGCGCCTTAGAAATTCCTAAACCAACTTCCGAGAGGTTATTGACCACGCCGTAGCACGATCAACCTGACCACGAGGATCTATTTCCTGCAAGCAAACGAAGAACAAGCAAGAAACTATGATTACAATCTGGATATTGCGAATATAAGATGAAAGCTTTATTGATCAAGGTAGGTTTCTGTGACGTCTTTGTCTGGTCGTTGAACACAAACGAAGTACGCGAAGTTGCAGCTATGGCGAACTTATAATCTAAAAAAACCCCAGAGTCTAAACGATGCCCTAAGGGCTGTATATATGGAGGAAAGAGGGGGGAATTTCATGGCCCTTGGAGGAGGGGTCCGAAACCAACCCTAACTCTTGTTTCTCCACACACACAGACTCTAAAAATAGCCTATAATCAAGTATTTCGAAATTACATGGGCCTGGCCTAAAAATAAGGTGATGCAGCACCTAGAATAGCCTCTAGACAAAATTTATGAAGTGGCATCTTGTATATTTCGTTCAAGGCTTCACGCACTCACTATGGTGACTTCAATGTCCTGGAATCATCACTTGTAACTCTGTTCTTGTTCCCCATGTGCATGCCATCATCTCCATGCTTGAACTTGCTCCAAGGTTCATCTTTCTTGTCCAAGCTAGGCCCTCATTTCTAAGCAAAAAAAATGTATCCAATTTAGGCAACATCATATTCTCATGAATATTACAATCGTCAAGAAACGAAAGTACCTGGTAATTCAATTGGCGTGCGTGAGCCCTAGTAATTGGTCCAGTATGTATAGCAGCAGGGGCTCTGGGTGTAACAACGGTATTGATGTCCTCATCATCTTCCCCTTCTTGAAATGAAGTCGTCCTCGACGCAAGCTCATCTTCCTCACCCAAATAAGGCTTCAAATCTGCAATGTTTAAAGTGGGACTAACCCCAAAATCTGCAGGCAACTCAAGTTTATATGCATTATCATTTATTTTCTCTACCACCTTAAAAGTACCATCAGCACGTGGCATTAGCTTTGATTTGCGCAAATTAGGAAATCTATCCTTACGCAAATGTAACCAGACAAGATCTCTAGGTGCAAACACAACATGTTTTCTACCCTTATCTCCAGCAAGTTCATATTTAGCATTCATACGCTCAATGTTTTCCTTAGTTAACTCATGCATTTTTAAAATCAATTCAGCACGTTGTTTAGCATCAAAATTAACCTTCACCGAAGATGGAAGAGGAAACAAATCAATAGGTTCACGAGGTAGGACGCCATACACAATTTCAAAAGGGCACATCTTAGTAGTAGAATGCAATGAACGACTATAAGCAAATTCAATATGAGGCAAGCATTCTTCCCACATTTTCTTATTATTCTTCAAAACAACCCTAAGCATAGTAGACAATGTTCTATTGACTACTTCAGTTTGTCCATCTGTTTGGGGGTGACAAGTAGTACTAAAACCAGTTTAGTCCCCAACTTAGCCCATAAACATATCCAAAAATGGCTAAGAAATTTAGTATCACGATCTGAAACAATAGTATTTGGCACACCATGCAAGCGAATAGTTTCACGAAAGAACAAATCAACAACATTAATAGCATCATTGCTTTTATGACATGGTATAAAGTGTGCCATTTTCGAGAATCTATCCACGACAACAAATATGCTATCCCTTGCCTTCTTTCTTCGAGGTAAACCTAAAAAAAGTCCATAGATATATCCTCCCAAGGAACACTAGGTATAGGCAAAGGCATATATAAACCATGAGGATTGAGTCGTGACTTAGCTTTTTGACATGTAGTGCAACGAGCAACAAAACGTGTTGGTGTACAAAAATAGGGGCGCATCTTTGTACCCCTTTTTCTGTGCACGGGCAGTCAGAGCCACACTCACGGCCACACCAAGCAGAATGAGGGAGGTGAGCCAAGGTAAGATCGAACCCCAAGACAATCAAAGCAACGCCAAGGCCAAGACCACAAAGAGCAGAGGGACGAAGCAAGTTCCCCTGGCAAGAACCTTGCCGGGTGGCCTCAGCGGCCCCGACAAGACTCTTGCTGGGACAGCTCGCCCCACACCAACAGAGCGAGCCACCCTTGAGCCCACGGCCCCCAGTGCCATCATCAGCGTGGGGCCAGGGCTCGGGAAGGCACCCCTATGGTGGCATGTAGGTCTTTGTGAAGACATATTCAAGATCATATTAGAAGACGACGATTCTCGGCAAGATCCCTGCCAAGGAAGGCCACCAGACTCGCGGCAAGATCCTTGCCGGGGACGACAACACGCCACGGCGAGACCCTTGCCGGGCCACCCAGCAAGTCCCTCGCCAAAGACGCCGGCAAGGCCACCGCCAAGCCCACGTCAACCAAGCTTCCACCGCCGTTCACATGCAGCTGCCAGCCCAATCAGCTGGGCGGGCACCTGCGTGGCAACATGCAGCTCCTAGGTCAACTCATCAAGCGCTTGCGTGGCGACATGCAGATCTTCGTGAAGGCTCCACCACTGTGCCAACTCAGCTGCCTACCTGCCTACATGGCACCGCACGCATCCCTGGCCGAGGCGCGTGTTGAAGCGAGGAGGAGCGGCGACGAACGGGATGGGCCTCGCCCCCGTCCCCGATAAAGCAAGAGGACACCTAAGCGATGCATTAAATGCACCTTGTCCTGTAATACGAGGGATAACCTCGTGCCACTGTATTCCTTTCCACCTCCTGTGTGCCACTGTGGCAACCCCTTTTTCCTATAAAAGGAGGCCCGAGGCGACGAGGAGAGGGATTCGGCTCTTTCGAACCACACGCTGACCACAGCTAGTTCAAGAGCTCAAGAACTCTCAGAAATACACCCACCAAAGCAGGATTAGGGTTTTACGCATCCTCGTGGCCCGAACCTAGGTAAACGATCCTTGTGTTGTCTACTAGCCCTGCTCTCCTCGCAACCCTACGCCCCGGAAACCGTAGTAGGGATTCTTGTGATCCCATAGGTGTCGTTCCACACCAGCATCCTTGGCGCGCCAGGTAGGGGGCGCAATTGTGAGAATCTGGTCTAGTAGTTAGCCTAGCAGTTGTTCATTGCCATGGCCCCTAAGAAGAGGGCGGCCACGACGGTCGATTCGTTGGGAGCCGAACGACCCGTGCCGGTGCGGACGAGCAGCGGACCGGTCGCAGACAGGACCCGGGCCGCGGCCCGCGAGCACCAGCATCGCCCAGGCAGTCGGAGCCTGGCGAGCGGCGTCATTCGCGCGCCAGATGACCTGCCACACGTCGTCGGATCCAAGGACGGAGCTGGGCCCCTCGTAGGCGGCACGGGGCCCTCCAGGGGCATCGTTGTGCCGACTCCGAGTGGCGCGGCGACCTCCAGGACGCCTACACCGGCGACCACCACGCGTTCTTCCCATGGTGTGCGTGCCGAGCAGCATCACCACGATGGTGACCCTGAGCACCGCCGTGGGAAGAGCCCTGTGCGTCATCAGCAAGATGAGGGGGTTCAGCACGCTCGCCGAAGCGCTAGCGAAAATGGTGCGCAGCAGCTGGGTCATGGCGGAGCTCCTTCTAACGTAGTTAGACGTCGAAGCGCGCCGCGATCCACGCAGCTGTCGCCGCCGCCCACGCCAGCGGAAGCTTTGGCGTGCGCACAGCTGCTCCTCGACTTCCCTCCTGCTGCGGAGAAGCTCGACGAGTGGAGGGCCACCATCCGGAGCCTCGTCATCGTCGCAAACAAAGACGATCCGCGACCGGCGGGGCCCTTGGGCCGGCGCTCCACCGAGCCACCACATACTGGCGCTAGGAGGACCGGGGGAGCTGCGGCCACGGTGCACTCTCCTCCTCCTCACCAGCCGCCGCAGGCATCGGCCCCTCGCGACGACGCTTGCGATAACATCTCCATAGCATCGTCCGACCTGCGGACCCTCTGCGACCAGCACCAGGTCCTTCGGGAGCGAGCTCACGAAGATGCTCGAACCACCGTCGAGCGCCGACGTGAAACGCGCCGCCAGTCGGACAAGCGGGCGGGACCCGCTATGGACCACCCGGCACCGGGGGGCCCCGACGGCCTACCTTATGAGGTGGGCTGCCCGACTTTTACCCGTGAGCTGAGGCAGTTCCAGTGGCCGTCCCACTGCACGTTCAAGCCCGACGTCGGCGAGAAGTACACCGGCAAGACCCACCCGTCCGAGTTCCTCAGCATCTACACCATCGTGATGCAGGCCGCTGGGGCTCGCGATGACAAGGTGCTTGCCAACTATTTCCCGCTGGCGCTCAAGCCCAATGTGATGTCTTGGTTGATGCACTTGCCGGTGGATTCCATTTCTTCCTGGTCAGATCTGTGCCATGATTTCATTGGCGCATTCACAGGAGGCCACCAAACCCATGGCCAGGCCAGTGATCTGCATATCATTCCCCAGAACGAAGGGGAGACCCGGTGCAAGTACATCCAGAGATTCAGGCGGGTGCAGTACAACATCCCCGACGTTCATCCCGCCGCTGTGATTAGCACGTTCCACCAGAACGTACGCCCAGGCTGAGCTGGCGATGACCAAGGTTGAGGATGTGGCCTAGCTCTACGTTCTGGCCGATAGGTGCGCCCGGGCTGAAGAGGGAAGGAAGTACCCCGGCGAAGACGCCGGCGTGGAAACTGACTCTACTGATGAAGACGCCGCCACCCTAGCAAAGAAGAGTCGGCGTCGCAACAGGAAACGCAAAGGCAAGGCCGTCCTTCCCATTGAGGGATCTGACAATACTGGTGCCGGCAAGAAGGTCAAGGCAGACGCCCCCGGCAAGGAGATTGCCGGGTGCGCCGCCTGCCGGGCCCTGGCGGCTACCGACAAGCCAGGAAGCTCCGGCAAACAATACTGCAAGATCCACCGCACCAAGGGCCATGACCTCCAGAACTGCCGACAAGTCGAGCTGCTTGCTGAGAAGCAAAAGGCTGAGTATGAAAGGTGGGACAAGGAGAAGGACCAGGATGGTGCTGAGGGATCCGGCAAGAAGCGTGGCGGCCAAGGAGGCCGCCCCGGCAAGGACAACCAGCAAGAGAGGCCCGCCTGGGGACGCAACAAGAAACAAGAAGACGACGATCATGACGAGGATGACGAGTCTGGTGAGCAAGGGTTCCAGAAAGCTACAGAGGCCATGTGCATCGATGGCAGTGCCTCGCTGCATACCTCTCACCGCCAGCTCAAGTAGTGGGCGCGTGAGATTACAGCAGCAGAGCCGTCATTCAACGCTCAGAAGCCGCTGAAGTGGTCCAGCACGCCCCTCATCTTTGACGCCGAGGACCACCCTGGCCGCACTACCGCGGTTGGGTGTTTGCCATTGTTGGTCTCGCCAACAATACGCAACCTCAGGGTGAACAAGATGTTGGTTGACGGCGGGGCCGGCCTGAACCTGATCTCTCCTATCGTGATCAAAAGGTTGCAAATCCCTGATGGAGACCTCGAGGAAACGGACACGTTTCAAGGGGTCAATCCGGGGAGGAGCCAGCCGAAGGGAAAGGTCACACTGCCCGTGACATTTGGAGGAGAGTTGAACTACAGGATGGAGAGGATCGTCTTCAACGTGGCCGAGATCCCCTTGCCCTACAACGGGATCCTCGGCCGCCCGGTATTGGCCAAGTTCATGGCGGCGTCACACTATGCCTACAACATGCTAAAGATGCCCGGGCCGTTGACCATCATATCCGCCCCCTTCGACAAGAAGGACGCGCTGATCTACACCGACCAACTCTACCGGGAAGCAGTTGTAGGAGCTGCCGTCAAGGCACCTGCTCCTGCCGCTGACGGCCCGGGAGGGAAAAAGGAGCCCGACAAGACCTCTCGCACCCACTCCGGCAAGAGCACCTCCTCGGAGTGTTGTGCTCCCATTCAGGACATGCCAGAGAGCTCTACCGACAAGAGCAAGAGGTCTAGAGCCGAGCCGCCGCAGACCAAGAAGGTGCCCGTCGGGGAGGATGGCACGGGAGGGGCCTTCATCATAGGCTCATCATCACCTTCCTGCGGGCAAATGTCGACGTGTTTGCATGGCAAGTGTCCGACATCCCCGGTGTTCCCAGGGAGGTGATTGAGCACCACCTTGTTGTCTGCCCCCACGCGCGTCCCGTCAAGAAGAAGGTCAGAAAGTAGGCTCTAGAAAGGCAGGAGTTCATCACAGAGGAGATCAGGAAATTGGAAGCGGCAGGTTTGGTGAGAGGGGTGCTCCACCCGACGTGGTTGGCCAATCCAGTAGTGGTGCACAAGGCGAATGGGAAGTGGAGGCTGTGTATTGATTACACAAATATTAATAAGGCTTGCCCTAAGAATCCCTTCCCGTTGCCGCGCATCGACCAGATTGTTGACTCCATAGCTGGGTATGATCTGTTATCATTCCTCGATGCCTACTCAGGCTACCACCAAATCTTCATGACAAGAGAGGATGAAGAGAAGACGACATTCATCACCCCATGTGGTACGTATTGCTTTTTACGGATGCCTTTCGGGTTGAAGAGTGCCGGCTCAATGTTTGCAAGAGTAGTCCAAATTGGTTTTGAACCTCAGCTCCATAGAAATATGGAGGCCTACATGGATGACATAGTGGTCAAAACCAAGGACGGGCCAACTCTTGTGCAAGATCTGGAAGAGACATTTGCTAACCTGCGCAAGATCAACCTCAAGCTGAACCCTGAGAAGTGCATCTTCGGCATTCCGTCCGGCAAGCTTCTCGGATTCTTTGTGTCGCAGCATGGGATCAAGGCAAACCCAGACAAGATCAAGGCTATTGAGCATATCGAGGCGCCCAAGCGGATCAAGGATGTGCGTCGGCTCACCGGCTGTGTTGCCGCCATGAGCCGGTTCATCTCCAAGTCCGCCGAGCGCTCCCTTCCCTTCTTCCAAATCTTGAAGAAGGCAGGCCCAATAGAGTGGACACCAGAAGCCGAGGCAGCACCGCGGGATCTCAAGAAATACCTTCCCTCCACGCCGATACTGGTTGCGCCTAAACTACAAGAGTCGTTGTTGCTCTACCTAGCGGCGATGAATCAAGTGGTCAGCGCCGCACTGGTGGCACAGAGGGAGGTCAACGAGGAGGCGGCAATGGCGGCAGAACCAGCGGATGGCAAGCCAAAGATTCCCTCGGCGAGGCCTGGTGCCGACAAGGCGCGGCCCCCGGCGGAGTCTGGTGCCACCAAGGCGATGCCCGCGCAGTCAAGTGAAGTGGTGCCAAAGAAGAAGATGATGCAGCACCCGGTTTACTTTGTCAGCTCCCTCTTGCAGTGGGCTATGTCGAGGTATTCCGGCATGCAAAAATTGCTCTTCGGCCTCCTTATGGCCTCCAGGAAGCTGCGTCACTACTTCCAGGCCCACGAGATCACTGTCGTCACCCGCCTCCTATTGCAACGGATACTGCACAACCCAGACGCAACCGGAAGGATTGTGGAATGGGCCTTGGAGCTGTCAAGTTTGGGTTTAAACTTTGAAAGTACCTCGACAATTCAGAGCAGAGTCTTGGAGGAATTCATCACAGAATGGACCTCGACGCCTGACGAAGAAATCTAGGAGACCACTCTCCCCGGCAAGGAAGCAGGCCGCGACTGGATCATGTACTTTGATGGAGGCTTCTCGCTGCAAGGCGCCGGTGCCGGTGTGCTACTCGTCGCACCCACCGGAGAACACCTCACGTACGTGATCCAGATGCACTTCCCCAGGGAGATGTCCACCAACAACACCATCGAGTATGAGGGATTGCTTGCCGGTCTCAGGATCGCGGCAGACCTCGGGGTTAAGAAGCTCATCATCGGGGACGACTCGCAGCTCGTTGTCTGGCAGGTCAACAAGGATTATGAGAGCCCATTGATGGAAGCGTACGTAGATGAGGTGAGGAAGCTGGAGGAATACTTTGATGGTAACCAGGCGGCGCATGTCCCCCGAGCGGAGAACGACATCGCCAATTACCTGTCAAAGCGTGCCGCATTCAAGCTACTTGTGGAACCAGGTACCTTTTTGCTCCGGTTAACTCAACCATCTGTCGAATCATCAGCGGGGTAGAACAAGCGGAGGAAATCAGGTCCCGACAAGTACTTTCCTACCGAGCCCCATGGGGCTGCCGGCAAGGGTGCTGCCGCGGACGCTGAGCCTGCTCAAGAGCGACTGACTCCAACAGGGCGTCAAGCCCTGGCCATAGAGACAGCCGCTCTCATGGCGGAAGAAATGCCTTTGGTCCTTGCCGTCGAGCCCCAGGCTCCAGCATGGGCGCAGCATAACGTCCACTTCCTCCAAACAGGGGAGCTTCCTGAGGAGCAGGAAGAAGCAAAGAAAGTAGCCCGTCGGTCTGCCCTGTACCAGTTCGTCGATGACGTCCTGTACCGGAGGAGGCCAAACGGTGTGAAACTCAAGTGCATCCCCCGGGAGGAAGGACTGCAGCTGTTGGCAAAGATACATGGAGGCATATGCGGCTCCCACATAGGGTCAAGGGCCCTTACCGGGAAGGCATTCCGGCAAGGTTTCTTCTGGCCCACCACCCTCCAGGATGCGACGGCACTAGTAACCAAGTGTGAAGCGTGCCAGTTCCATTCAAGGAAGCCTCATCAGCCGGCTCAAGCCCTTTAAAAAATCCCTCTCTCCTGGCCATTCTCGGTCTCGGGGCTCGATATACTAGGCCCTTTCCCCCGCGCTGTCGGGGGCTTTGAGTACTTGTACGTTGCAATCGACAAGTTCACAACGTGGCCGGAAGTAGAAGCAGTGAGGAAGGTGACTGCTCAGTCAGCCGTCAAGTTCTTCAAAGGACTGGTCTGCCATTTTGGTGTGCCAAACAGTTCACAAGCCACACTTTCATGCCGTACATCCAAGACCTCAGCAGCAAGGTCTGTTTTGCTTCCGTGGCACATCCACGGAGCAACGGCCAAGCGGAGAGGGCAAATGCTGAAGTGTTGCGAGGCCTGAGAACGAAGACCTTTGACAAGCTGCACAAGAGTGGAAGGTGCTGGATTGATGAGTTGCCGGCGGTTCTTTGGTTGATCAGGACGACGCCAAATCGAGCCACCGGCCAGACGCCTTTTGCCCTGATATACGGGGCAGAAGCAGTTCTCCCCACGGAACTCATATACGGGTCACCTCGATTGCTCGCTTATGATGAGCTTGAGCAAGAGCCGTTGCGCCAAGATGACGCGACGCTCCTTGAGGAAGATCGTCTTCGGGCGGCTATGAGAGCGGCACGCTACCACCAAGCCTTGCGCCGCTATCATAGCCGCAAGGTTCATGCCCGGAGCCTTGAGGAAGGCGACCTTGTTCTTCAGCGCGTTCAGTCGGCCAAGAATTCCAACAACTTGACGCCGAAGTGGGAAGGCCCTTCTCGGGTAATACGAGTCACCAGGCCTGGCGCAGTCCGCCTGGAGACCGAAGATGCCGTCCTAGTGAGCAACTCCTAGAACATCGAGCATCTTCGCAAGTTTTATCGATAAGGCATGGCTTGCCGGGCCTCCCAGCAAGCCACCTTTTGTACAAGCTTTGCCGACGAGGCATGTGACCCTTTGTACAAAGCCAGGCGCAGACCCTGAGCATAAGTGAAGCGCTGGTGCCCTAAGTTATAGCATGCATGCTAGGTCGAGTCTCTTCCTTGGTTAGGGTTGATAGTGCTTAGCGGCGACTAACCCCTAGCCTAGAGGTCGAGTGCGCATCTGTCTGTTCCTTTTCTGTACTCCTTTGGTTCGCAGGGCACATGAGCACTTCTGCTGAGCTACTCGAAAAGAAGGAAACAGACCGGCGCCCCGACCCCGGCAAGCCAGAGTTGCCGGGGGCTGCAAGCACAAGGATCCAACCACGGCAAGATGATATTGCCAACGGCTGCGGATCCAGATAAGTCTTTTATCCTCTGTCATGCATTTCGGAACCGGACTGGGGCATGTGAAACCTCTTTTTTATCTCTAGGCTGCCGTGCTCCCCTTTTTCCTATACCTAGGGATTATTTCCTGGGTACGGATTTGGTCATAGACGCGGCGGCAAGGTGGTGGGACGAGGAGCCTAAAGCCCACTTCATCCCTGCCTCCGGCAAGAGCGCGAGAACGGTCGAGTGGAGTGGGGTGATAGAGGCGAGGGTCCCGATCTTTCGATGAGATGATAACTATCGATTTGGTGGAGACGACTTTGACGATCCGACTACAAACGTGCACGACGTTGCGCCTTAGCAATCGCTAAACCAATCTCCTGAGGTTACTGACGATGCCGGAAGCACGGTCAGCCTGACCACGAAGGTCTATTCCTGCAAGCAATCGAAGAACGAGCAAGAATATGATAAAGCAATCTGAATATTGCAAATATATATGAGGTATTGATAATGGTGGGGATCCGTAAGCGGTCTTGGTCTTGGTCGTTGGACACAAACGAAGTACACGAAGTTGCAATGGCTAACTTTTAACTAAACAAATCCCAAGCAAAAAGCTACTAGATGGATCTACTTATATAGGAGCAAGGGGTGGCGGCCAAGGAGGTGGGAGGACGTCCCAAGGCAGCCTAAAACTAACCCTAGGTCGTACAAGGCTCATGGGCCCAAGTGGAGGTGATGCAACACCTTTGGGCTTGTAGTTTGACTCGGATTCTGCTGCAACGTCAGATTGTTTCGTCCGTAACTCAACGCTCCGGATGAATTTTAAGGTGAATCCAATTGGGTTGGAAAGAGCACGAAATCTAGTTTCCAACAAAAAAAGAATCACCCAATTCGGAGTCCGTATGAAAAAGTTGTTGGCGTTTTGAGTCAGGTATGTCTGTGCAGTCCGAATCTGAATCCAGAACGTGAGAGACTTGGACTCTATCTTCTCTTGGCCCAAAAGTGACGTGAGAGGACTTTTTGAACACAACCTAAACTTCTCCTTTTCCCTTGTCTTCATATGTGGATTGTACAAATGTCCCATACACCTACAATTAGACAAAACACAAAAGTGTGTGAAGTATTTTTGTTCTGGATAACATAAATAGATTATTGAATAGTTTGCATTAGAAATCACCTGATAAATATGCATGTATGCAATATTTTTGGTCGTATCCAAGGTATTCATGTCCTCATCATCCTCCCCTTTTTGAAAACAAAGCCGTCCTCGGCGTTGCTTAATCTGAAATGTGGCTAACAAAAGAGACAAGGTGTACATGTTGTATATGTATATGTCATCCAGTTTAACTTCCCTTGATTTTTGCACGTATGACACATGTATACACGAGTAACTTTCATAGTTCATAAAAACTAAAGCCAAAAAATTATCACAAGAAGTAGAAGGCATGAAAATATTAGAACCTAGTTTGCACATATAAGTGAAGCTCTTATTCATTTCAAAAGATTCGCAATGTTCATCATTAAACCATCCCAACTTTGGTGAATAAACCTTACTTGCATCAAATTTACATGCTACAACATGCTTAAATAAGCAAACATGCAATAAGTCATTGGACACAGAATCATCACCAAAATTGGAGGCCATATCAAAATGATTAAACATTAGTTCTTTTGCATCAACAGTTAATTCAATGGGTGCACTCAAAATTGTTGATATTTCAGTTGTTTGATCACATGACGCATTCATGACAGTAACAAGATTCTCTAAAATAGGTGGTGTGCTCAAATCAACAGGTAACT
This sequence comes from Triticum urartu, assembly GCF_003073215.2. Classification (NCBI taxonomy): domain Eukaryota; kingdom Viridiplantae; phylum Streptophyta; class Magnoliopsida; order Poales; family Poaceae; genus Triticum; species Triticum urartu. Next base: position 310,118,667 of record NC_053024.1, read on the forward strand.
CAATACATGACGCATTCAAGTTAACTAGGCATGCATCATTCTCATGTGAAGTTATATCATCAATACCTTTACTGTTACCTTGTGGCAAAGATGTAGCTGATGTAGGTACGGACGTTGACAATGTACCATACCCTTGAGATGATGCCGCGCTCATAATCCGAGGTGCAATGATGGAGGAACCCACCGGCGGTGGTGAGCATGAACTGGAATAGTAGTTGTCGTAGTCACCTAATGCATCCTCCTGTATCTGTCTCTCAAAGGTACAGGCACGGACATACATACCAGTGATGCAACGAGGAATATACTGAAATCTTGCCTGAATATTATGGTTCAAACCACCAAAAAAACTATTCATTGTATCATTCTCAGATTCTTCTATGTCACAATGATGCATATAAGATTTGAACTCTTGGTAGTAAGCATGAACAGTGTTACTGCCTTGTTTTAATTGCTCCAATTTGCGACGCAATTCACGATGATAGTAAGGAGGAAAAAATTGTTGTCTCATTACAGCTTTCAAAACTTTCCAAGTTGTGGGTTGGTTATCAATGTTTTTCTTACAATGTACACTCCACCAAACAGAAGCAAAACCAGTAAATGCTCTAATGGTAGCTCGTACTCTCTCAAGTTCAGAAAAATCATGGTGACTAAAAACTTGTTCTACTTCAAGCTCCCAAGCTAGATAAATAGCAGGATTAAATCTACCCTCAAATGATGGTAAAGAGATAACCTGACCATATGCTTGTGTGTGTTGTCCCAACTCTCGTGATGGTGAAGATGTGTCCGTCATCCAAGAACTTCTATCTCTGGAACCTGTCATGATTAGTAGAAACAAGAACCAAAATTCGAGAATAATGTTCCTATGAACTACTAGGATGTGGTTGTAAAGTGCTCACAGTAAAGCAAATATCAATATCTTACAAGTTCTTACCATGCGGCAGGTGGTGACAGGCAACCAGCGGTGTCAAATAACTCCGAAGATTGTGTAAAACGATTGCCAGGGGAACGTACGTATACACGGTGTAGAAATATGTGGAGCTGGGTTGGCTATATATGGTAGCAAAAGATTAGCAATAATCAATTCAGAGATGCAATGTTGAATAAACGCTCAACGACGGTACTGTGCTGGTCCTAGGCTAGACCAAACTAGAGACGCGAGCCTAGAACACTAATGAGGTCACGTCGTAGCACAACTAGCATCAATAAAGGATATGAAGTAGCTCTGGACAGCAAGATATAAGTGAAGATCACAATAGCAGTAGACCTATTTAGAAGCTGATGTTGAGGTGCCAAATACTGAACTAGCTTCTGCAACTATTTAGATGCGGCTCGTCGCTAGCTTTCATTTGAGTACTCGCGGAGCCAAAACAGACTTCATATGAGGAAGTTATGCCTGTTTTACTGAATAATGCACAAAACAGATTCCAATCCGAATTCAACTACGAGATTGAGTCTAAAAAGATCCAAATTTTGTTTTTTTTTCTCTTTTTTTCCTCACACTTTTTTTTCTTTCTCTCCTTTTTTCTCTGACTTTTTTTTCTCTTTTTTTTCTCTCGTTTTTTTCTCTCTTTTTTTCTCCCTCTTTCCAAAACAAACTAGATAAGATGCAGATTGGATCAAGTGAAGATGTGAACGATCTCAACTATTATTATGACAATGAATGGTGGGCAGCACGTGGTGGAAATTGATGGATGGGTGGTGGACAGCGGAAGAGATAATGATGCAGCGGTGGCGTGACTAATGTGAACGGAACTCGAAACTCTAAACGAACTAGACACTAAGACCAGCAACTCGACACGACGATGCAACTCCACGAAGGTCTATTCCTGCAAGCAATCGATAATTCAACTATGCAAGCAATGAAAAGAAAATTGCAAAGGCTCAGACTGGCTTGGACCAAGGATGAATAGATCTAACTCTTTTTTGTGGCTTTTTCTTGGACAATAGGTAAGAAAATAAATCTAATCTAGGAAAACTGGAAATTCTCACCGAGCAACCTAAAAACTGATACCACTTTGATAGAGGCGAGGGTGTCCCGATCTTTCGATGAGATGATAACTATCGATTTGGTGGAGACGACTTTGACGATCCGACTACAACGCTAAACCAATCTCCTGAGGTTACTGACGATGCCGGAAGCACGGTCAGCCTGACCACGAAGGTCTATTCCTGCAAGCAATCGAAGAACGAGCAAGAATATGATAAAGCAATCTGAATATTGCAAATATATATGAGGTATTGATAATGGTGGGGATCCGTAAGCGGTCTTGGTCTGGTCGTTGGACACAAACGAAGTACACGAAGTTGCAATGGCTAACTTTTAACTAAACAAATCCCAAGGAAAAAGCTACTAGATGGATCTACTTATATAGGAGCAAGGGGTGGCGGCCAAGGAGGTGGGAGGACGTCCCAAGGCAGCCTAAAACTAACCCTAGGTCGTACAAGGCTCATGGGCCCAAGTGGAGGTGATGCAACACCTTTGGGCTTGTAGTTTGACTCGGATTCTGCTGCAACGTCAGATTGTTTCGTCCGTAACTCAACGCTCCGGATGAATTTGAAGGTGAATCCAATTGGGTTGGAAAGAGCACGAAATCTAGTTTCCAACAAAAAAAGAATCACCCAATTCGGAGTCCGTATGAAAAAGTTGTTGGCGTTTTGAGTCAGGTATGTCTGTGCAGTCCGAATCTGAATCCAGAACGTGAGAGACTTGGACTCTATCTTCTCTTGGCCCAAAAGTGACGTGAGAGGACTTTTTGAACACAACCTAAACTTCTCCTTTTCCCTTGTCTTCATATGTGGATTGTACAAATGTCCCATACACCTACAATTAGACAAAACACAAAAGTGTGTGAAGTATTTTTGTTCTGGATAACATAAATAGATTATTGAATAGTTTGCATTAGAAATCACTTGATAAATATGCATGTATGCAATATTTTTGGTCGTATCCAAGGTAGTCATGTCCTCATCATGGGGGGACGGCAAGGCCTGTTGCCGGGCGAAAAATGCTTATCTTAAAACAATAACAAGGATTTGCTCCTTGCCGCGAGATTTACCCGCGAACAAAAAACCTGGCAAGCATCCCTTTTTCATTAAAAACATCCCATACAGGTACAGTTCGTGCGAGATGAAAAACATGAGCAAGGGGATTACAAGTTTTAAATTTAACAAAGGCCCGCAAGCTTACAAACTAAAAAAGAGATAAGATGCCCGTAATCCCTTTCTTGTCCCTCTCCTCAGGAGGCAGGTCAAGGAGGCGAAAGGGCAAAAGGGGCGCCTAGGCGAGCTACGAGCAGCAGAAAGCGCCAAGAGAACTTCTCGATGGCCACCCATGGGCGGGCCGGTGATGACGGTGCCAGGGAAGGAGCTGGAAGACAAGGCAGCAGGACCGGCAATACGCGATGAAGGCGTCGGTGCCCTCGTATGTAACACCCTTGATGCGATTATATCTCCCACGTGTCGAGGCACGACTTAGAGGCATAATCGCATTGAAGGCATATGTCGCAAGTCAGGTAATCATCACAAACATCCCATGTAATATAGATAATGAAAAGGGATAACATAGTTGGCTTACACTCGCCACGTCAATCAAGTACATAAATAACATACATCATCCAAACACTCATGGCCCGACTACGGCGCCAAAATGAAAGATAACCCAACAAGCGACATGGTCCCGATCACCCCCAACAGGGCACCACTACTGATCATCAGGAAAGGAAACATAGTAACGCTGAGAGTCCTCGTCGAACTCCCACTTGAGCTCGTACGCGTCACCTGGAGCGGAATCACCTGGACCTGCATCTGGTGTAATAGTAAACTGTGAGCCACAGGGACTCAGCAATCTCGCACCCTCGCGATCAAGACTATTTAAGCTTAATAGGTAGGGTAAGGTAAATATATGTGGAGCTGCAGCAAGCGACTAGCATATATGGTGGCTAACTTATTCGCAAAAGAGAGCGAGAAGAGGAGGCAAAGCGCGAGCGAGAAACTAGAGAGCAACCTGCGCAAACATTACTCCAACACCGTGTCCACTTCCCGGACTCGGCGAGAAGAGGCCATCACGGTAACACACTCGGTTGATTCATTTTATTTAAGTTAAGGTTCAAGTTATCTACAACCGAACATTAACAAATTCCCATCTGCCCATAACCGCGGGCATGGCTTTCGAAAGTTCAAATCCCTGCAGCGGAGTCCCAACTTAGCCCATGACAAGCTCTCACGGTCAACGAAGGAATAGACCTCCACCCGAGACATTCCGATCAGACTCGGTATCCCGGTACAACAAGACATTTCGACAGGTTAAAACAAGACCAGCAACACCGCCCGAATGTGCCGACAAATCCCGATAGGAGCTGCACATATCTCGTTCTCAGGGCACACTCAGATAGGTCAAGCTACGAGTAAAACCAACTCTCGAGTTTCCCCAAGGTGGCCCCGCAGGCTGTCTGGTTCGGACCAACACTCAGAGGAGCACTGGCCCGGGGGGGGGGGGGCTAAAATAAGATGACCCTCAGGCTCTAGAAACCCAAGGGGAAAAGAGGCTAGGAGGCAAATGGTAAAACCAAGGTTGGGCATTGCTGGAAAAGCTTTAATCAAGGCGAACTATCAAGGGGTTCCCATTATAATCCAACCGCGTAAGGAACACAAAATCCGGGAACATAACACCGATATGACGGAAAATAGGGCGGCAAGAGTGGAACAAAACACTAGGCGAGAGGCCGAGCCTTCCACCCTTTACCAAGTGTATAGATGCATTAAGATAACATGGCAACATAATGATATCCCAACAAGTAAATAAATGTTCCAACAAGGAACGGCCTCCAATCTTCACCTGCAACTAGCAACGCTATAAGAGGGGCTGAGCAAAGCGGTAACATAGCTAATCAACGGTTTGCTAGGACATGGTGGGTTAGAGGTTTGACATGGCAATTGGGAGGCTGACAAGCAAAAGGTAGGCATCGTAGCATTGGCATAGCAAAAGAGCGAGCAATCTAGCATAGCAAAGATAGTAGTGATTTCGAGGGTATGATCATCTTGCCTGCAAAGTTGTCAGAGTTGACTGGATCCTCGAAAGCAAACTCAACGGGCTCCTCGTTAGCGAACTCGTCTCCCGGCTCTACCCAAACAAGACAAACAAGCAACAAGGATACAATCAACCACGTGCAAGGATCAATCAATATGATGCAATGATGATATGCTATGCGGGATGAGATGCGGGATGCAAAATGCAAGATATGACAGGAAATGCATGAACCTGGCATCAACTTGGAAAACCAAGTGTGCCAATGGAAAGATGAGATGAAATCGCTTGAAAACTATATAAAGAACGCCGGAATCGGAGTTACGGTTTGGAAATGGCAAGCGATTCAAAATTGGCACCGGTCTGCGATTTACAGCAAGTAGGCATCTAAATGCAATGAGATGAACATGCTACAGCACTCAAACATGGCATCAAAATACATGGCAGGGAAGCATTCAAGATGCTTAACAAAAGTCTAGCACTGAGCTACGGCCAATTCATCCATTAACAGGTTCAAACAAGCATGGCAAAAATGCAAATGGCAAACAGATCTCAGACTGTGAAATTAACACTTGTCTGGATTTCAGATCATATAGCCCTCTTCGGAGCAACAAAACAACATGCTACAGGACCTGAATATTACAAATAAGAACATGGCATGGAGCTACTCAACAAGCTTAACAAAAGTCCCTTAGTGACCTTGAGCCAAAAGGGATCCGAAAATATACTAACAAGCCCACGAACATAGCAAAAACATAATCAGTTTTCAGACTTAGTGAAAACTGGCACATGCTGAAACTTAACTCAAGTAGGCATGTTTACGAGCTCGATGCACTCACTACGGTGCAAGTCATGGGAAGACAAGCATACATCCATTAAGAAGGCACAAAATTCAAGCTAGACATGGCAAGAACAATGGCATAGCATGCACGGATCAACTACAACATCATCGGCAAAATCGCAAACAAGTTGACGATCTGCCCAGATTCACAACGAAGCAAAAGTAGAGCTCGATTGACTCAAGCTAGGGTGCTCCATAATTGCAAACAAATACATGGATGGATAGAGAACTACAATATCAACAAAACTCCTTTACTGATCATCCTCAAAAGAGGCACGGATCACTAGGAAACAACATGAACATATGGCATCATGAGATAAACAATCCCAGAACTAGTCATCGTGAAATTACTAAGTCCCTGAAAACAGAGTTACCGGGTGCCTCACTTTGCAAGCTTGCACTAGTCACCACACACATCACAAAAATACATGGGCTGCACCTCTGGAAAGATGACAAAACCCTTAACAAAACATATGTAGAACTCATGGGCATATCATGCACACAATAATCATGGCAAAAATGACAAATGTCTAATATGGAGTAGCAGATCTGACAATTAACTCAAGTAGCCCACTTCTAACAACATTTCGGGCATCAAGATGAACTCAAATGAAAATGACGCAATGGAATGAAATGATGTACTCTCTGAGACGAACATTTTGATATGCTATATGCATGAATCGGAGCTACGGGTGCAAAGTTATCACAGGTCAAAGTAGGCATGAAAATTAGGGTTTTCGGGGAAGGAGTCAACCGATCCAGATCTAGAGTTACTGTAGCTGACGAACACACGCAAACCGAGGCGGGTTCGTGCTTGCCGGAGTCGGCCGGGACTTCACCGGAGAGGGGGCGCGGTCGCCGGATCTGGTCATGGGGGCGCCGGATCCGGCCGGCAGCGAGGCGGCGACGGCGGTAGGAGGGCGGAGGAGGGCGGAGCAGGGCGGAGCGGCGCGGGGGTCGGCGTGGCGGCGCGGCGGCGGAGGCGCTGGGTGGCGGGGCGCGCCGGCGTGGAGAGAGGCGACGGCGGGCGAGGCGCGGGCGCGCGGGAGTTGCGGCCCGGGAGGCGGCGCGGGAGGGCGGCCTCGGGCCCGTGCGGGCCGCGGCGGCGGCGGTGGCCGGGTGCCACGTGGCGGAGCGCGGTAGATCGGGCGGCGGCGGGCGGACGTTGTCCGGTCCGCTCCGAACACGTCGTCGGTGGCGGGGTGATTTTAGGGTTTCGGAGAGGGAGAGAGATCCGAATTTCGGGGGGGGGGGGTCTATTTATAGGCATAGAGGGAGTTAGGAGAGTCCAAATGAGGTGCGGTTTTCGGCCACGCGATCGTGATCGAACGCTCTAGATGATGGAGCAGAGTTAGGTTGGTTTTGGGCCAAATTGGAGGGGTGTTGGGCTGCAACACACACGAGGCCTTTTCGGTCCCTCGGTTAACCGTTGGAGTATCAAACGAAGTCCAAATGATACAAAACTTGACAGGCGGTCTACCGGTAGTAAACCAAGGCCACTTGGCAAGTCTCGGTCCAATCCGGAAAAGTTTAATCCCCACACACGAAAGAAAGCTAGAAATGACCACCGGAGGAGAACGAAGCACCGGAATGAAAAACGGACAACGGGGAAAATGCTCGAATGCATGAGATGAACACGTATGCAAATGCAATGCACATGATGACATGATATGAGATGCATGACAATGAAAACAACACACGGAGACAAAAACCCGAACCCGAGAAAATAAAATAACTTAACGCCGGAAACTGCAAGAGTTGGAGTACAAATTGGGAAAGTTATATCCGGGGCGTTACATCGTACTCCGAGTTGACGGCCTTGCTGCCCACCCTATTCCTCTTCCGCAGCCTCCCGACGCCAGCCGCCCAAGGAGCTGGCCCTGCCCCCGGCTAGCTTCTGCCGGAGGAGCAGCCAGGTGCAGATGCTGCTGCTACCGCACCTGCCCAGGCGCGGGGCGTCCGACGCCTAGTCGGACTCGTCCCCGCTGTCCGCCCCACTGTCCTCCTCGTTGCTCACGCTCGAGGACGAGCTTCCATCGTCAGAATCTCCATCAGAGGAGCTCTCCACGCAGCATTTCAGACGAGTTCCAAAGTCTCTAAAGACCTTGACGGAGAGTAGGCCGTCCTCCATTAACTTGAAGTAGAGGACGAGCCTCGCTGTCAGGCTGTGGATGCGGGCGAACGTCTTCCATCCACGACGGAGATACATAATTCGAGGAGCCGGGAAGTCGACGTTGACCCACGTGCCCCCGTTCCCGCAGCCCCTCATGTGCAACCTGAGGGTCTGGGGCGGGGCATGCTCCATCACCCGAGCGAACGGAGTGGGGAGACGAAGACGACGACGCGGGGGCCGGCGAAGCCTAATGAAGAACTCGCAAGGCTGGTCTTCAACGTGGCCCTCCATCGGGAAGGGCATCATTGGCAGGGGCGAGGCCGGCGCGTCGCCCCGTCCTCCTCTTCCCCGAGCGCTACGGCCTCTTCCCCAGCCTCGCCCACAGCCTCGCCCCCTCCCCCTTCCCCTCGCGGTCGGTTCCACCACCACGGGTTCAGAAGGGGGAGGGACGCGCTGTCAAGCGGCGACCCTCGCCGCCACCGTCGAAGGACCAGGATTCCCTTTCTCCATGGAGGGTGAGAGGAAGGAGCAGAAGCAGAGGGAGATAGAAGATGGAAGAAAGTGGGGTACCATCCCCCCTCCTCCTCTTTGTAAAGGAACAGGATTGAGGCTCGGTCGCCCCGCTCGGCCAATCTAGACACCGGGGGCGCGGGGAATCAGGATCGACCCGCCGCCCCAACCAGCGGCGGCCCGGTTTCTCGCCTCCACCGTTTGCCACCACAAGCGCATAAAAGACGTGTAGCAGACGTGCAGAACTGAGGGGACGGGTGAGGCGACCTCTCCCCACCCCGTGATCGTGGGGAGTGGACGCCTTAAAGACCGCACCCTGACCCTGCTCAGTAAATGAGCCACGCCTCCATGCCTTCCTCTTTTTTACGGGGAAGACGCGAGCCGCCTCTTTACTACGATGTGACGCATGCATGTGGAAACCGCCCCACGCATGCCGCCCACGTCACGCACACTCCTCCATGCAAAGCCACGCGCGCGGGTCGTGGGAGGCGGAGCACGCGAAGAATCTTACCATGGTAAAAATCGCCCCACCTGCCCGCGCACCGTTTTGGGCCTGGCCCAACAACGCGTCGCGCTTATGTGTGGCCCAGGCCCCGGGGCTCCTGTCGGTGTACAAAAATAGGGGCGCATCTTTGTACCCCTTTTTCTGTGCAAGGGCAGTCAGAGCCGTGTCCATGGCCACACCAAGCAAAACGAGGGAGGTGAGCCAAGGTAAGATCGAAGCCCAAGACAATCAAAGCAACGCCAAGGCTAAGACCACAAAGAGCAGAGGGACGAAGCAAGTTCCCCCGGCAAGACCCTTGCCGGGTGTCCTCAGCTGCCCCGGCAAGACTCTTGCCGGGACAGCTCGCCCCACACCAACAGAGCGAGCCACCCTTGAGCCCACGGCCCCCAGTGCCATCATCAGTGTGGGGCCAGGGCTCGGGAAGGTACCCCTGTGGTGGCATGTAGATCTTTGTGAAGACATATTCAAGATTAGATTAGAAGACGACGATTCTCGGCAAGATCCCTGCCAAGGAAGGCCACCAGACCCGGGGCAAGATCCTTGCCGGGGACGACAACACGCCACGGCGAGACCCTTGCCGGGCCACCCGGCAAGGCCCTCGTCAAAGACGCCGGCAAGGCTACCGCCAAGCCCACGTCAACCAAGCTTCCACCGCCGTTCACATGCAGCTGCCAGCCCAACCAGCTAGGCGGACACCTGCGTGGCAACATGCACCTCCTAGGTCAACTCATCAAGCGCCTGCGTGGCGGCATGCAGATCTTCGTGAAGGCTCCACCACCACGTCAACTCAGCTGCCTGCCTGCCTACATGGCACCGCACGCATCCCTGGCCGAGGTGCGTGTCGAAGCGAGGAGGAGCAGCGACAGACGAGATGGGCCTCCCCCCGTCCCCGATAAAGCAAGAGGACACCTAAGCGATGCATTAAATGCACCTTGTCCTGTAATACGAGGGATAACCTCATGCCACTGTAGACCTTTCCACCTCCTGTGTGCCACTGTGGCAACCCCTTTTTCCTATAAAAGGAGGCCCGAGGCGACGAGGAGAGGGATTCGGCTCTTTCGAACCACATGCTGACCACAGGTAGTTCGAGAGCTCAAGAACTCTTAGAAGTACACCCACCAAAGCAGGACTAGGGTTTTACGCATCCTCGCGACCCGAACCTGGGTAAACGATCCTTGTGCTGTCTGCTAGCCCTGCTCTCCTCGCAACCCTGCGCCCCGGCAACCGTAGTAGGGATTCTTGTGATCCCATAGGTGTCGTTCCACACCGACAAAATGCTCAACATCCCATCTCATATTTGGCCAAAAGAAATGTGTAGCAGGTATGTCCTCCGTCTTCTTCACGCCAAAGTGTCCCATTAATCCTCCTCCATGCGCCTCGTGCAACAACAAAAGACGAACAGAGCTAGCCGGAATGCATAGCTTGTTAGCACGGAACACAAATCCATCATTAACGAAGAACTTGTTCCACGTTCTTCCATCTTTACAATTCTGCATTACATCTTTAAAATCAGCATCATGCACATATTGATCTTTGATGGTCTCCAAACCAAATATTTTGAAGTCAAGTTGTGAAAGCATAGTATAGCGATGAGACAATGCATTAGCAATAACATTTTCTTTACCCTTCTTGTGTTTAATGACATAAGGGAAAGTATCAATGAATTCAACTCATTTAGCATGTCTACGATTCAGTTTTGCTTGACTTTTAATATGTTTCAAAGATTCATGATCAGAATGTATAACAAATTCTTTGGGCCATAAATAATGTTGCATGTTTCCGAAGTCCGAACAAGAGCATAAAATTCTTTATCATAAGTAGACTAATTCAGACTAGGCCCGCTCAATTTTTCAGAAAAGTATGCAACAGGTTTGCAATCTTGTAATAACACACCTCCTAATCCAATTCCACTAGCATCACATTCAAGCTCAAAAGTCTTATTAAAATCAGGAAGTTGGAGTAAAGGAGCATGTGTCAACTTATTTTTCAATACCGCGAAGGCTTCTTCCAGTGCGGTACCCCAAACAAAAGGCACATCCTTCTTTGTAAGCTCATTGAGAGGTGCAGCAATGGTGCTGAAATCTCTCACAAAACGCCAATAGAATCCAGCGAGGCCGAGAAAACTCCTCAGTTGTGTGACCGTTTTGGGCTGCGGCCAACTCTCAATAGGTTCAATCTTGGATTTATCAACTAAAATTCCCTATGGAGTAACAACGTAGCCAAGAAAAGATACTCGGTCGGTGCAAAAGCTGCACTACCCAAGGTTACCAAACAAACGTGCATCACGTAGAGCAATAAAAACAGCACGTAAATGTTCCTCCAAAGATCTGTTATAACTCAGTATATCATCAAAATAGACTACCACAAATCGTCCAATGAAAGCACGTAAAACTTCATTCATTAAACTTTTGAAAGTACTAGGTGCATTAGTTAACCCAAAAGCATGACTAACCACTCATATAATCCAAACTTAGTTTTAAATGTTGTTTTCCATTCATCTCCCAATTTCTTACGAATTTGATGGTATCCACTACGCAAGTCAACTTTGGAGAATATTGTAGAGCCATTCAATTCATCAAGCATGTCATCTAGCCTAGGAATAGGATGACGATAACGAATAGTAATATTATTAATGCCTCTACAATCAACACACATACGCGACGTACCATCCTTTTTGGCACTAGTATAATAGGAATATCACAAGGACTAAGAGATTCACGTGTATAACCTTTGTCGAGCAGCTCCTGTACTTGACGCATAATATCCTTCGTCTCCTCTGGATTGGTACGTTATGGTGCACGGTTTGGCAGTGAGGCACCGGGAATAAAGTCGATCTGATGCTCAATCCCTCGAATAGGTGGTAATCCCGGTGGCATGTCTTGTGGAAAGACGTTAGCGAACTCCTACAAAATGTTAGTGACAGTAGGAGGTAAAGAGGAAGGTACATCCTTGAAAGAAAATAATGCCTCTTTGCACACAAAATCATAGCAAACAGATTTGCTGAAATCTAGATCATCAATATCAGATTTGGTGGCAAGTAAACATGCACTTTTCAATGTAATTTCAGAAGCAACAATAGATGGTTTATTATTAGGCTTCATTTGTTGCTCAAATTCTTTTGCCACAATCCGATTTACACTCTTATTTTTCTCCTATTTTTCTTTATTATCTCTATTAATATCATCTTTCAAAATGGAATCAGGAGTCATAGGAAGCAAAGTAATATTTGCCATGGTCTACCAAGTAATAAGGAACATGCTTGCATAGGTACCACATCACAATCAATATAATCAACATATGAAGATACTTAAATGCACATGAACAGTACGTGTTACCTTAACCTTGCTGCTGTTTTTGAACCAATGGATGTAGTAAGGATGTGGATGTGGTCTTGTGGTGAGGGATAGCTTCTCCACCATCTCCATGCTAGCCAAGTTGTTGCAACTCCCTCCATCTATGATGACGTGAACAGAACGTTCCTTCACAACTCCCTTTGTATGGAACAGATTATGCCTCTGATTTTGCTCAGCTTGTGTGACCTGCACACTCAAAACACATTGAGCAACTAGACATTCATACCTGTCAGCGTCTTCAGGAGCCATGTATTGCATCTCATGATCAGAACCATCTCCACCGTGTTCTTCACTTGTAATAAGAGCCAAAGTCTCCACATCATAGTCACTAGCGGACTCATACCCACCATCCTTAGTAGCAATCATCACACACTTAGATGGGCATTCTCTCGCATAATGACCTCCACCCTTGCAACGACGACAAATAGTATCATGTGTTTTCCCTGTTGATGCCATGGATGAAGAAGAGCTCTGTGCGGAATCGGAAGGTGTACTCCTGGAAGATGGTGGTATTGGTGCCTATTTTCTTGTATCTCGATTGGAATTGGTAGCTGAAGTCAGTGGAGCTGCAGTAGGACGTGTGGGAGTAGAGGATGCACGCAGTGTCCATGATGAAGGTCGACCTGTAGAAAAGTTAGTTCGCGCCAATGCCTGTTGATCCTGCACTTCACATTCAGCTTTGCAAGCAAGATGGAATAAACGAGTGATATTATTATACTCCTTATACTCTAGAATGGTTTGGATATCTTTATTTAATCCACCCATAAAACGTGCAAGCATAGCTTCATTATCCTCAACAATACCACATCTAATCATTCCAGTTTGTAATTCCTAATAATATTCTTCTGCAATTTTTGAAGTAATTCATGTTGATAATATGCTAGAACCCAACGAGTATGCATAGCAGTTTTCAAAGTAGCCCAAGTAGTTGGAATAGGATATAATCTACAATGTTCAGACCACCAAACACATGCAAAACTAGTGAAAGCACAAACAGCAGCAGGAACACGTCTCTCCTCGGGATATTGTAAACATGTAAAACGTTGTTCAGTTTGTAACTCCCGAGTAAGATATATATATCAGGAACATATTTACCCTCAAACGGTGGAATATTCAATTTTAGTTTAGGAAGATGGTCATGATCTCGTACCTCGGGTGGTGGTGCAGCACTACCATTGCGATGATATGCATGAGGACGACCTGGTAGTGGTGGTGCTGGTGGTTGCACGTAGTTCTGATTTTGATCAACCTCATCCTCGTAAAGGCCCTCCACCTCTGCAGTAGCAACAGGAGCTACAGAAGCAACAACAGTAGGTACAGCAACACCAGAATTTTGATCAGGCTCAAGGGGAACGCGCAATGTTCGTCCCACTTGATTTGGAAGGCGATGTTGTTGCCGTTGATGATGTAGAGGTGCGATAGGTGTAGAGGCAGTGGTTGTGGAAGACGCGTCGAGCATTCATTAAACCTGTTATCGAGCTTTGTTTCGAACGTCTTCTCCATGTCATCTATCTCTCCATGGCCTCTTCAAATCTGTTTAGCACATCTGCACCTGTCCATTCATCATTTGCTGAAATTTATCATGCAACTCCTGATTCGTCATGTTCTCCCAGTCAGTCTCGTCGGCTTGTGATCCTGCCATGGTTAGCAACAATAGAAAACACACAAGAATATGATCCTACAGAATACTAACAAGAGGTGGTGGTGGCGGGTGTCACAAATCCGTCAAGCAAATCTCAAATTCTTACCAGTTCTTACCCAGCAGCAGGCGGTGATCGGCAACCGTTGTAGTCAAAACTCTCAAAAGCTTGGATAGAGCGATTGCCAGGGAGAGTCAAACGCACGACGTAGAGGTATGTGGAGCTGGGAAGGCTTATAGTATGGTAGCAAAAAGGGTCAGCAATAATCAATTCAGAGATGCAAAGTTGAATAAACGCTCAACGACGGTACTGTGCTGGTCCTAGGCTAGACCGTGCTAGAGACGCGAGCCTAGAACACTAACAAAATCACGGCGCTGCACGTAAATAAGGGAAAAGCACACTCTGGAACTCTTTTTTTTTTTTTTTTGCGCTCCTTTTTTTTGCGCTCCTCTTTTTTTGCGAAAAATCACTTATAATGGCGAGTGTCTCAAAACTCTTCCCTCGTCAAACTGATAGGATGGGCACGAAATTTTTTTTTCACTTTTTTTTCGGAAATCAGGGCAGCGACGACGAAAAAGTGCGACAAAAAATCACTATGATGGCACGTGGCTCAAAAGACTCAGAAAAGCCTAAAAATAGGATAGGGAAAAAATTGCCCGTGAAAATTTTGGCCTAAAAACTGCCCGGGGGTCTCCAGACTCTTTTTTTCCGAGACCTACGCAGGCAAGGAAACACGAATCGGAATTTAGATTGATCTCAAGAACAAACCTAATATGAGAAGAACTCGGATTGGTGGTGGATATATGGTTGTGGTATATGGCAGCGGTGGTGGTATATGGTAGCGGTGGTGGTATATGGATATAGATTGGTGGTGGTATATGGATACGGATTGGTGGTGGTATATGGATGGATTCAGAGCGGTGGCGGATAAGCAAAAGTGGTAGATGGGCGATGATGATGGTGCGGCGGCGGCGTGACAACTTATGACCAGAACTCGAAACTCTAAAAGACTAGACTCTAAAGACCAGCAACTTGACATGACGATGCAACCGCAAATTCAACAAAGCAAAAAACTAAAAAGATTATGCAAAGGCTCAGATTGGTTCGGATATGATGAACTAACCCTAATTTTTTTTGTGGCTTTTTCGTGGACTGTAGGTATGAAGAACAGACTCGATCTAATCTACGAAAAACTGTAAAATCTCACCGAGCAACCTGGAAATCTGATACCACTTGATAGAGGCAAAGGTGTCCCGATGTTTCGATGAGATGGTGGCTATCGTTTTCTGTGGGAGTCGACCTTGACGATCCGACTACGAACGTGCGAGACGTCGCGCCTTAGCAATCGCTAAACCAACTTCCGAGGGTTATTGACCACGCCGGAGCACGATCAACCTGACCACGAGGGTCTGTTTCCTGCGAGCAAACGAAGAACAAGCAAGAAACTGAGATTGCAATCGGATATTGCGAATATAAGATGAAAGCTTTATTGATCAAGGTGGGGTTCTGTGACGTCTTGGTCTGGTCGTTGGACACAAACGAAGTACGCGAAGTTGCAGCTATGGCGAACTTTTAATCTAAACAAAACCCAAAGTCTAAACGACGCCCTAAGGGCTGTATATATGGAGGAAGAGGGGGGGAATTTCGTGGCCCTTGAGGGTGGGGTCCGAAACCAACCCTAACTCTTGTTTCCCCACACATACGGACTCTAAAAATAGCCTATACTAAGTATTTCGAAATACATGGCCTGGGCCCATTAATAAGGGAAACGCAGCACCTAGAATAGCCTATGACGAATATTATGAAGTGCAATCTTGTATATTTCGTCCAAGGTTCCATGCACTCCTATGGCGGCTCAAAAGTCCTGAAATCATCACTTGTAACTCCGTTCTTGATCCCCTTGCGCATGCCATCAACTCCATGCGTGTTCTTGCTCCAATGTTCATCCCTCTCCAAGCTAGGCCCTTCATTTGTAAGCAAAACAAATGTATCCAATTTAGGCAGCATCATAATCTCATGAACATTAGAATCATTACCAAGAAATGAAAGTACCTGGTAATTTAATTGGCGTGCGCGAGCTCTAGTAATTGGTCCAGTATATGTAACAGTAGGGGCTGTGGGTGTAACAATGGTATTGATGTCCTCATCAAGGCAGATCTGGCTTGAACTTGCCTGGCCAAGCAACGCTACGCAGCTCAGGGGTGAAGGCGCGCCAGCCTGCCATGGTTGCCAGGGCCCGCTTCGGGGGCGGAGCTTGGTCTTGGCGAGGTCCGCGCTGTGCCACTGCAGGCGGCAGGCGGTCTTCACAAGGTGGCACGGGGAGCGCTGGCGCAGCTTCTCGCTGCCGCAGGATTTCTTGGCGGCTCCTTTCTTCACGCGCGGGCGCCGGGCGCAGTGGATCACGGCGCGGAGGTGCGCGCCTCGGCACCAAGGCACCGTCTTGGGGTCGAGGCGGTGGAGGCACGCCAAGAGCCCGTCGCCCGCGGCCTGCTGAGGGGGAGGCAGAGAGTGGGACGGCGCCAAAGAGCCTCCCGCGGCACGGACGAGCTCGGCGACACGGTCGAGCCACTACTCATAGACGTCATCGACGGGGGCAGTAACGCAGGAGCTCATTCGCCACGATGAGCACGGCTCATGCCTCCATGGGAGCGCGGTGCGCGTGAGACGAAGAGCCAGCAGGGGTGAGTGATGGAGTAGCGGTGCGGCCGTCCTGCCGCACCGAAGGATGTTGCGAGGACGCCTGCTGCTCGTTTCGCACTGGGCCGGTGGCAGCGTTGGCGGCGGGGGACGGAGAACGACGAGGCGGCCCACCGACGGGAGTCATCTGAGCGACGCGGGTGGCGAGGACGGCCCGACGCTCAGCTCGAGCGCGCCGTGCGTCCGACATGGAGACGACGGAGCGACGGAGCGATGAACTGATGGAAGGGAAGCTACGGCACACCCCTACCTGACGTGCCAAATGTCGGGGTGTGGGGTTCCGGCAAACCCTTAAGGTTGAAACACTGGGGTGCACGCGAAGTCTTTCCCTCCAACCGATCTACGCTCTAGCTCGCAAGGATCTTGCGGACGAACTCGACGAACTCACAACACAGAAAGACACAGGGTTTATACTAGTTCGGGCCACCATTTTGGTGTAATACCCTGCTCCAGTGTGGTGGTGGTGGATTGCCTCTCGGGCTGATGATGAACAATACAAAGGGAGAACGGCCTCCAGAGGTTGAGGCGTTCTTGAGCTCGGTGAGCTTGTGTGCGTGGGGGTGGTCTCTCTAGCCCAGCTCCTCTCTGGCCAAGATCCTCTCTAGCCCAGCCCCTCTCTATCCAAGCTCCTCTCTAGCCAAGCTCCTCTCTCACCGTGGTAGCTAGTCCTATTTATAGAGGCCCTGGTCCTCTTCCCAAATATCGAGCAGGAAGGGAGCCAGCAATGGTGGGCTAAATTTGAAGGGGGACAGCTAGTACAAGCTATCCTGACAAAAGTAGTCTTCGCCTCCACAATGTTCTGGTGGTGACGCTGTTCTGGGCTCCACGATGACCTCCGTCTTGCAGTCCATGGTCTTGGTCATGTTGCACCAAAATGGCAACCTTTTCCTGAGGCCTCGGTACTCCACGGCTGCGCTTGCCCCCTTTGCACCAAAGAAGAAACAAGGACGATGTGTGCGCTGGCGCCCGCCTGGCGCCTGCCTGGTGTCGATCGTCACAGCTCATGTCACGAGAGCAAGCCTAGCTAGGCCACTCTAGAGGATGTCTTGCGTCGACCGCCTCGCGAGGCTTGGCCCCTCGCGAGGGTCTTGAATGCTTTGTTGGTGAAGATGGGTCGTATGGCCTGCTGGCTTAGCCACGCCGCGGGCCGCATGCAGGCAAGTCTAGGGACCCCTGTTCCCAGAACACTGACAGACGTCGCGCCTTTCCTCAAAGGCGGAGCGCGTGTACCCTTCATACGAGCCATCCACCCGAGGCTGAGGCGTCACCTCCGCTGCAAGCTGCTGGAGTCCGAAGGCCTGGTAGTGGAGTGTTTAGGGCTCTTGGTGCCCACTCCCGGTGTCGTGTTCGGGATCTTTGTTGATCTCAGCATCGCCCTCTCTGGCGAGGTTTGGGGCGGTGCCAAAGGCGGTGACACCCACCTGCCAGCGAAGGTAGGGGACGGTGCTCTAAATGCGCCTTCGGCGCCGCCACCACCATCAGCAACCTCTGTAGGGGAGGCATCGTTCCAGGGGCCCAACGCTTTTCCGGAGTGACAGTGACGAGGAGGAAACTGGTGAAGATGATGAAGGCGGGTGGCAGGCCATCAGGTCGGAGTACGATGGCACCGACGCCTTCGTCTCATACTGTTCGCCTGCTGCCCTATTTTTCAACTCTTCTCTGGCCCTAGCACCATAATCACTAGCCTCTTCCGAACGGTTGCCGGGAAGGGGATGCTCTCTTGGTGCCTTCTGCCAGGCGCACCCTTTGGTTCCGGTGGTGCCTGCCAGGGCGCTCTCTCCGTTTGATGCCTTCGCAGCCTTGCCACTCCCGACCTTGTCAGGCTGCTCCTTAAGGGTCCTGATAAGGTCAGGCCGGGCTTCTGCCCAAGCGCTCCTTTTGCCCTCTTCACCTCCCACGGTAAATCCTAGGAGGAGAGGGACAACAAAGGGGTTACGGGGGACTTATATTTTTTCAGTCTAAATTATGTAGGAGTTTGCCATATTTTAGTGTTAAATATGTAATCTATTTTATCCATATTTGTACTATGTAAGGTTTGTATTTGCTTATACGCATATTAATGAAAAAGACAAGCCATGCCGGGTACTTGTGGATGTAACTTATCCATGCAGAGGAGGAACGCCTCTATACTTTTAAGTAAACAAGTTTCCTCGGCAAGCTATCTTGCCGGTGCCTTCCATTGTTGCCACGGGGCCTGGCCTGCCGAGCTTTTAAAAGTATGGAAGGGAACCGAACCCTTGTCAACCTTTCATTGGAAAATGTCGCTACAACCTTCCTGACCGAAGCAACGTTTGGATCAAAGGATGGGAGCTCAATTGTTTCAAAGGCGACAAGGTTTCTCTATGCACAAGTTTCTTCTTACAAAGACATGTATGGACAAAAAGAAAACTTATGTGTTTGGCTTATAGAGGATCGATATGTAAGCTTGCTGTCCATCTCTTCTTCCCGGGATTGGATCCGCGGCAAGAGTCCTATAGTTAGTGCAGGGGAAAACATAGCCGTATATGACCTCATCTAAATGATCATGGCATGCTTATGCTAAGCTAATCATGCATGTTGTTTTTAGGACGCGAGCGCTTCATTTATTTATCTGTTGCTCAAGGTCTACGCCTGGCTTTGTACAAAGGGTTACATGCAACATCGGCAAGGCTTGTACAAAAGGGTGGCTGCCGGGCCAGGGCCCGGCAGCCGCGCCTTATGGGTAGAACTTGTGAAGATGCTCAATGTTCCATGAGTTTTGCATTTTAATGCCATCTTCGGTCTCCCGGCGGACTGCGCCAGGTCTGGTGATTCGTACTACCCGATAAGGGCCTTCCCACTTCGGCGTCAACTTGTTGGAACCCTTGGCATACTGAACATGCCTAAGGACAAGGTTGCCTTCCTCAATGATCCGGGCATGGACCCTGCGGCTGTGATAGCGGCACATGGCTTGCTGGTAGCATGCAGCCCATACAGCAGCCCGGAGACGTCTCTCCTCAAGCATCATGACATCATCATGCTGGTGCTGCTCTTCCTCTACTTCATCGTAGGCAAATGCTCGAGGTGATCCGTATATGAGTTCCATGGGGAGCACTGCTTCTGCCCCATACACTAGGGAGAAGGGAGTCTGGCCGGTAGCTCGATTTGGTGCCATATGGTGGGACCAAAGAACCACTGATAGCTCGTCGATCAAGCGTCTGCCAGACTTTTGCAGCTTATCAAACTTTCTTGTCTTGAGTCCTCACAGCACTTCAGCATTCTCCCTCTCAGCTTGTCCATTGCTTCTAGGATGGGTAACCGTAGTGAATTAAACCTTGCTTCCGAGGGTTTGAACGTATTGCATGAAGGCGCGAGTTGTGAATTGGGTGCCGTCATCAGTGATGACTCTGGTGGGTACTCCGAAACGGCACACCAATCCCTTCAAAAACTTGATTGCTGATTGTGTAGTCACCTTTCTCACGGGCTCCACTTCCGGCCACTTTGTAAACCTGTTGATTGCGACGTACAAGAATTCAAAGCCCCCAGTAGCACGGGGGAAGGGGCCTAAGATTTCAAGCCCCCAGAGCAAAAATGGCCATGATAAAGGGATCATCTAGAGAGCTTGAGCAGGTTGATGGATGTTCCTGGAGTGGAACTATCAGGCCTCATATATGATGACTAGCTCGGTTACATTTTAGAGGGCCGTGGGCCAGTAGAAACCTTTCCGGAAAGCTTTCCCAACCAAGGCTCTTGATCGAATATGAGAGCCGCACGTGCCTCTATGTATCTCTGCCAATAGTTCCTTCCCCTCTTCCCGGCAAATGCACTTCAATTTCACACTGTTGGACCTCCTTCTATATAACGTGTCATTGACAAACTGAAAAATGCTGGCCCTCCGGGCTACTCTTTCAGCCTCTTCTTGCTCTTTGGGAAGTTCTCTAGTTTGGAGGTAGCGGACGATGTGCTATGCCTAGGTTGGAGCTTGTGGATCTACAACTAGGCACTACAGCAGGATGCTGCTAGCGCGACACTACGATCAGAGACCCTTCGACGACACTGTGTGTGATGCAATAATCACAATCGGTGGTGTAAAAAACATCAAAAAAGATGCAAAACGTCTGCGATGGAGGATGCATCAAACACGGTTCATATTTTTGTTGTGTGTGCGATGTAGGGCATACGGTTCAGTTCAATTAACTGTTTACGATGAGGCGGAACAAAAGAAACAGGCAGCCAGATGAATGTGTGTGTGATATACATCATACGGTTCACTTGGATGAACTGTTTGTGATTAGGCAACACAAAAGAAACGGTCAGCCAGATCAACGTGTGTGTGATATACAACATGTGGTTCACTCGGATGAACTGTTTGCGTTGAGACAAGAGAACAGAAATGGTTCAACTTAACAAGATGTGTGTGATACGCAGCAAACAGGTCTGTAATCGGAAACGTGTGCGAAGACCGATAACAACACAGACGATTGCTGATAGCAAGCCATGTGTGTTGTGAGGAAATGATTGTTGGTATACAATTGTGAGTGATTGATGAAAACATCACCGATGGGTTCCATTGTTTAGTTCGCGTGCGATGTGATTTTCTTTGTCCGCACAACATCTACGCTCTGTCTAGAGAGCATCAACACATATACTTAAAAAGACAGCATTGCATATCCAAATTAAGCATACAATTACACAAGTGACTACACACATAACATTTCTACGCACCAAAGTAAGCAATTACATGCACACTAAACTAGGAGAAATGATCCGCTCTAATCATCTACTTATTGTTGCGACGACTCTTGCCATTGCTCTGCTTCCGGCTGGATCCCTGGCCGTTTTGGGGAAGGAGGCACCTCATCATGTCAACGATCCGCCTGTACATGTCGTAGCTCATGTACGCCTCCTTGGCCGCGTACACGACATGAGCTTTGTGGAGTTTCTCCATCCTAGCCGAGTGCCAGGCACACTTGTCCTTGTTGCACGAATCCTTCATGTCTCTGTAGTAGGGGTCGATGATGGCCCCTGCGAGGTGAACCAGTGAGTCCTTCTCATGCTCTTTGCTGCCCCAGATCTTGTATTAACCCTGGATGTCGGCAAGATTCTGGCAGGCGATGCCCGAATTCTCAAGCGCCTTTATATCGTTGGTGATGTCCACCATAGCGAACATGTAGTGGGGGCTGTTGACAAACCTAGCGGAACGCTCGCAAGGCCTTGTAGCCAGGCAGTAGTGGTAGATGAGGACATGGTGGCGCACGCATATCTGGGCGACAACGACCTTGGGACAAGACCCGACACGACCACGGGTGTAATCAAGGTCGAACCCGGCCACCTTGTACTTCTCCACGGCAAGCAACAACTCCATGACATGGATGGAGTGCTCCACCCAGACCAGGTCGTTGGTGTACACCACAAAGAGGTCCATGAATGTTTTGTGGGTGTCCACCACGGTACGCATGGTGGACTGCTGCTCGTCGTCGGAAGCCGCTCGGAGCTCCATTGGAGCCGCACAGGATACCCTCTAAGAATTTCTCGTGGTGGGTGTGCTTCTTGCAATGGTGGGGCACGATCGAAAGGTTGAAGAGACACAAGGGTGAAATGGCCGTTGTAATAAATGGGGGTCGGCCTGCCTGTAATCGTCACGTATTGTCACGACGTTCATAGCGGAGGATTCCAGTGCATGCTTGACAACACCACACCAAACGCGTGGGCTCATAGAGGTGCCAAATGTAACGTCGGTGAGCCTGTTCCCGCGCTACCATGCAGTTTACCATGCAAGCTTCCTGCCCGGCTAGTTTGGCCATGCGTCGGCTAGAAGAGGGACAAATAGTGGGCATTTATTAGCAAAAAGCTTTGTAAAAATGAAGTGTGTGGAATGGCTTCGGTCATAAGTTTACCCATGGGTGATGAGGTCAAAGTTACATAGAAGGGTGATGATGGACACTAGAGTGCAATAATTAATGCTGCGCTCTACAGGGCACATGGTGGAAGAAACCAACTGTGTGCAATAATTTCGAAGATCGCAGTCGAGTTAGTGTGCTGTGAGATCGACAAGGTAAAAAGATTCAAGAATGGTTAATAAAATCTAAGACCATTGCATATTATGGTCAAAATAGTGCTTCCAATATACGACTCTCATACGCTGCCATTTCAACGATTGTACCACAAAAGCTCGAAATATTTCAAGGTTCAAATTCCAGAGTTATATGGCTCAAATTCGAAGATTACAAGGTTCAGACTAATATTAGAAATGAAATTCAGCTCATAAGCTGCAAATGCTCGCGCTGATCCGCTGAACATGGATATCAGAGAGGTTCAAACTAATATTACCACTTCTAAGTCTGGTTTCGAAACCTCACAATTTTTGCAAAGCGGTCAGCCACTGAGAAGCCATGTATGGGGTTGACACGATGACTTCTGATTACTCTGTCATCTGAAGTCCCAAAATGAAATTCAGCATTTTTGGAGCCTATTCCATTCTGCCGCGGGCGCCGGTGCTAATCAACAAACCATTCATTTTTGTGAAATAAATGTATGGCAAACCCCATTACCTTCATCACCCTTGCTGTGAGAACAAAGAACCTGGCGAATATAATCTCTGGTAAGGTCCCTCAGTAGGAGTTCAAAGTAATTTCTGAGAGATGCAGATCTAGGCATTCGACGTGATTGTTATATTTTATCACATTATCCACCACTGGGCCTAGTCTTATCTACAAAAGAAGAAAATGTGTTAGTGCCTACATGCAGTTTTGAGCATTACTACAGGCCTATTTGGTTTGTAGGATTTGTAAAATGCACTAACATGCCATCTTCGATCTGACATGATTAACATGGGCATTTGATTATATTCTAGAAAAATGTAGCCTTCTTCACGAGAGGTTGGAGTGGATGAAAAGTTCCCTAAGAAAACTAGTACAGATGAATCCAAAGGACAAATGCTTATTGATTGTAACCATATGGATCAAGCAACCAATATGGGGGAGGGGACATGTATGTACTGAAATCCTCCAAAAGAATCCTTTAGAAATCGTAGTACATTGTCATTGTAAACTTGGAAAAAGGTGTCACAAATTGAACTCCTTTGTGGTTAACATTTAACAGGAAAGGAACATCACCTTGATATATAGCTTCTCCAGGCACGGAAAGCATCTCAGGAAACTGACAACTTGCTCCAGGTTGGGGCCAATAGATTCTAGTGCCAAGACCTTTATTGTGCGCAGTTTCAGGGTCAAGCTTGTCAGAATCAGTTTCTGAATGACAGACGAACAAACGTCTTAAAAATTAGAAATAATGTTAATTTGTAGAAGGAAAGGTATAAGGTGATTGTTGTACCTGAACAAGTGTGGATCCAATAACAAGTTCGGAGTATTTGTCATACGAGTAGCCCACCACTATCAATTTCGGCGCATAAATGGCATTGATTCTTGTTGGACCTTCTTGATCAGCTACAAGTAATCTCTCAAGTGCAGGTGTGTCCTCAATGACCATACCGTGGTAAACATCTTGTGATGTCTTCCTGCCGCGCTAGCAACACACATAAATAGTCCAGATTGCCATGGAGGTGATGTGGAAGGTTCTCAACCCATTGACGCTAAAAGATGAAGGTACTCGAGTGCAGTACAGCCACCGAGCAGGCGCTCCATGTCACCCTTTGGGAGGCAGATGACGACGAGCTTGTGGTGCTTCAGTCGTGGTAGAATAAGAGCGGGCGCGTCATTAAGGGGGGTGGCAGTTACTGAACTTGGCGATGCGCAGCGTTGGCGCGAGGCGTAGTGCGGACGTTGGCAGCGACCACATATGCCTATCATCAAAAGTGAGCTCCTCGAGCTGATCTAGGGCGGGGGATTGGAACCAATCGTCAATCTTGGCTCAGTCCTTGCCGTTGGAACAGAACTTGCCCATTCTAAGGCCTCTGGTTGGGCCAAGGTGACTCCCGAGGATGTTGGAGAACATATCCAAGCTTTTGCGAGAGCCATGGCAGAGCTCGTGGGTGTCGATGAGGTGGCGAGGGCTGGAGTTCCATAGGGGGCGCCACTACAGGGAAAGGATGGTTGTCTGCGCCCCATATTTGATTGGGAGGAGGGAGATGATGACTGTCAACATATCATTGGGGAGCTGCTGATGAAGTCTAGGCCTGCTGGAGTCGCTTGCGGTTCTAGCTCGCGCTGCCTCCGCTTGTTGGCAGCCCCGTTCTCCACCTCTGGAGTCTCCTTGTCAGCGGCATTTTCTGATAGAAATGGGAGTATAGGGAATATTTAGTTAAAACAGGGCAATAGAAAAGTGTATTGGTAATTAGAAGTCATTAGGTAGGAATATAGTAAGAAAAGGGAATAACTGTTGGTTGCTTAGATACTACACAATTCATTTGATATTGTTGGGTAAGTCAACATGCAGATAGTTGAAAAGAAAACTCCTTTCGAACAAAGTCTCGACGGATGAAATCATCAAGGAAGTTACCATATATCTCACGACTAGGCCCTTTTATGTGCAGTGCAATTCTAGTGCCAGCTTTCAGTTCATAAAACTTAGAAATTTCTTTCCAAAAGACAGTGCCAAAATAGGAGTCACCACGTTCATCAAGTCAAACAGTAGCAACGGTTGTAAATCCATGGTTTGTGTGCAGTATGACATCCCTGTAGTCTTTATTTATGTAAAGGGAAAGATGGTGCACTACAGATTCTGTGACGCACTGCAGAAAATGATAGTGTCAGTGTTCTGGGACCGAGGGTGCCCAGACTTACCTGCCTGCGGCCCAAAGTGTGGCTCCACCAATGGCCTGGTACGGCCCAACTTCAGTAGCAACCACCCAACACCCTCGCGAGGGGCCAGGCCTCGCGAGGCGGACGACACCAAGACTTCCCTAGGGGTGGCCTCACTAGGCCGGCTCCCGAGGAGCGGAGATATCTATGCAAGGGGCATCTCACGAGGTTCATGTGACATGAGCCATGATGACCAAGGCCAGGCGGGCGCTAGCGGGCGCAGTGTACCGGCTTCCTCTTTGGTGCTAAGGAAGCAAGCGCAGGCGCGGCTCCCGAGGCATCAGGCAAAGGTTTCCATATCGGTGCAACAAGACCAAGACCGCCAGGACGGCAGGACGGAGGTCATCGCCGAGCCCACAATGGCATCACCACCAGAGCCTTTGGCAGGTGAAGACCACCTTTTGTCAGGATAGCTTGTACTAGTTGTCCCACTTCAAACTTGGTCGTTGTGGGATCCCTTCCCACCTAACATTTGGGAAGAGGACCAAGGCCACAATAAATAGGACCCTGCTACCACCGTAGCAGGAGAGGGCATTCATATCATCCTCACATACATCGGCTCATCGAGCCCAAGAACACCTCACCTCCTGAGGCTGTTCATCCACTATACTAGTTCATCCTCAGCCCCTCGAGGCAATCCACCACACACTTGAGTAGGGTATTACACCACAAGGTGGCCCGAACCAGTATAAACCCTCATGTCTCTTGTTCTTTGGGTCCGTCGAGCTCGGCCATGGGATTGTTGAGCGAGCGATCTAGGAACAGATTGTTCTTCGTGCGCACCCCAGAGTTCGAACCTCACAAGGGTTTTTCTGAACCCGTAATCCGACATTTGGCGCACCAGGTAGGGGTGCACTGAAGCCTTTCTTTCGTCGATCGATGTACCACCGCTCCACTGCATCCATGGCTGACGCTCCTCGGGCCCGTGCTGAGCACCGGGCTGCCCTTGCCGCTCGCGCTACCTAGACGGCGCCTGTCAGCTGACCTCCCCATCGCTCTCCATAAGCCGCTGCCAACGCCGCCACCGGCCCGGCGGGAAACGAGCAGCAAGCTTCGTTGCTGCACCCCTCTGTGCGGCGGGACAGACGCCCCGCCACCCTGTCACTAACTCTGGCCGGTACGTCGTCCCACGCTCATTGTGCACCCGCAGACACGCAGGCCACGCTGTTCATGGTGCGCGAGCTCCCGCGTTTCTGCCCCGTCAATGACCTCTATGAAGACTAGCTGGACCACATCGTCGAGCTCGTCAGAGCCGCTGGGGGCTCTCCCACGCCGTCTCTCTCGCTGCCTTGTCCACCCTCTACTGCGGGCGACGTTGCCCATGGATCCCCTCCGCCACCTCCACATCAAGACGTCGCCCTCGCACCAAGATGCGCGGCCCCGCGATGCGACCCACCGTGCAAGGCGCCCGTGTGTGAAGAAGGCAGCTGCCAGGAAATCCCGTGGCCGCAAGAAGATGCTCCTGCACTCCCCGCACCAGCACGTCAAGATAGCGCGCCGCCTGCGGGCGGCGGCGTGTGGGTACCAAGACCAGGCTCCACCTCCACGACGGGCTGCAGTGACCACGACGGGTTGTCGCGCCTTCACCCCAGAGCTACGCAGCATTGTCTGGCCCGGCAAATTCAAGCCCGACCAGCCTCCGTGCTACGATGGCTCCCCCGACCCTGCCGAGTTCTCGCAGCTCTATGAGCTGAGCAGTGAGGCGGCCAATGGCGACGAGAAAGTTATGGCGGACTGGTTTCCCATGGCTCTCCAAGATGGTGCACGCTCGTGGCTCCTAAACCTGCCCGCGGGATCGATCTCCTCCTGGGGCAGATGCGCGAGCGCTTCAACGCCAACTTCCAAGGCACTCGCGACCACCCACCTGCATTGGTGACCTGCGGCGCATCAAGCAGCAGCCAGGGGAGACCCTGCAGAAGTACATCCAGCGTTTCAACAGCGTTCGCCTCAAGATCCCCAAGGTGACGGACAAGGCCATCATCTCAACATTTTTCGACGGTGCCTGTGATGTCAAGATGAAGGAGGAGCTCGCCATACACGAGGACCTTTGCATAGCTCTAGAGATGTTCAACATGGCGACAAAGTGCGCGAGAGCTAAGGAGGGATGCCTCTCCCTTCTCGAGCTCCCAGCCGCCGACCCGGAAGACAAGGAGGCCAAGACCAAGGACGTGAAACGCAAGGGGGCTGCCGTGCTCGCGATAGAGCCAGAGATGAAGCGCAGCTACGACCACCCCGAGCCATCCAAGGCCAACCGCCCATTCTATGCCTTCTACAACATGCACAACCACAACACCAACGACTGTCAGGAGCTCAGGACCATTCGCGACGGGCGCTTCGGTCAACACCCTGAGCACAATGATCGAGGGTACGGCTGTGGAGGAGGCCGAAGTGGAGGACGCTGGGACGACCGCAGCCCCCGCCAGGAGTGGCGCGACCGACCTCGTGAGGACCGCTGACAGGACCAACCTCGCGAGGGTGCCTGGAGGGACCAGCCTCACGAGGACCCCCCACAAGGCAACGTTGGCCTCCCTCCGCTGCCGCCACCACCGAGGAGGAACGATGACCATCACTAGGATGAGGGGATTGGGGTTTCCAGGAACCGCGCACCATCGCTTGCATCCTAGGTGGCACTCAGGCCCCAGCCTCTCAGTGCATCTTCAAGAAGTTTGCTCGCGAGGTGAACGCGGCCCTCCCCAGGCTCAAGGCCACGCGCCCTCTCAGGTGGTCCAAGTACACCACTACCTTCAGCTCATCCGACCAGCTTAAGTGCGCGGAAACTGCCGGCGCCCTCCTGATGCTCTGCCCGCTCATCATCAGCAACCTCCTCGTCACCAAGACCGTCATCGACGGTGCCGCGGGGCTCATTGTCCTTTTCGTCAAAATGTTCGACCACCTCCAAGTGCCGTATGATCAGCTGCAGCCAACGATGCCCTTCTTAGGGGTGACCGATGACTCCACCACCCCGATACGGCAGGTCCGCCTCCCTGTCACCTTCGGCAAGCGCGACAACTACCGCACCGAGCTCATTGACTTTGACGTCGCCCACATCCGCCTGCCATACAATGGCATCCTTGGGTATCCAGCCCTGGCCAATTTTATGGCAGTGACTCATCACGGCTATAATGTCCTCAAGATGCCAGGAACCTGCGGTGTCATCACGATCGCCTGCGAGGAAAGGGACGCGGTGTGCTCTCTCGAGCACACTTACCAGGCTGCAGCTGCCGAAGACCCAGATAACGAAGGCGCTGTCTATACTCTTGATGTTGTCCCCAAGAAGAAGAAGCTGCTCCACCAAGGGCTTCAGGAGGGCGGAGTCTCCAGCGGCACTGCCTTAGGGCCCGCGACCACGGATGGGGCGCCTCCCTCTCTAGCATAGGAAGGAGCGCCCCGCGCCCTCCTCGGGCTGGGCTCGGGGGCTCTTTTCTGGAGGGCCTCTGACCTAGCCAATGTCTCGAGGGAGGCGCTCAGGCACCATGTGGAGGCATGCTTCAACGCATTCTTCCCTCACAAGGGCACAAGGCATGGAGTGCCTGGTGCTCAGGAGTTCATCACCAAGGTGATCGAGGAGCTTCAAGAAGCGAGAATTATGCGCGGCGACCGCCGCCCAACACCCGGCGCACCTCCTCATCCTGGCGAGGACGACGAGCTGCGTGTCTGCGTCGACATCCCAGGACTCAACAGGGCGACATCTCAGGAGCATTTGGTCGGTGCGAGGGTCCACCTCACAGCTATGTTCGCATGCCATTCTCCTTGCCGAACATGGCCGTCACCTTCCAGCGCCACCTGCAGAGCGTTCTGGCAGCTCAAGAGGCCCGACATCATGCAGTCCTGGCAGAGATGGCGACGGTTCTTCATGAGCTGCCCGGGCCCCCGATGCCCCCCGAGGCTCAGGATCCAGGCGACTCACGAGGAGCAACTCCTTCAGCATGTGTCTCTAGCCACTTCAACACCTCTCCAGCAACGGTACCAGGTGACTCTTTCCGATTCATTCAGTTGGGGGCGCCCCTCGGGCAGCACTATCCCCAAGTCGCACGGGCCAGTCCCTGCAACGTGTATCCCTTTTGCATCTCTAGCTTACTTTGTTGGGGGTGCCCCTCGGGCTGCATCATCCCCAGGCCGCATGGGTCCGTCCCTGTGTCATGTATAGTCCTTACAATTATCTGAACTAGCTTGCTTCCTTGCATGAGCCGCCTTATGATTATCACATGCATGTCTGGTACTTTGATACCTTGAACATCGTGCGCCCTTGCAAGCCCGCCCGCGACTGCCTCGTGATTAAGGACTGGCACGACGTCTATGCTCGGGACCGTCCCTGTAGCGTCGCTAAAAGCTAAGAGGTTGAGCTCTGGCTCACGGGCCAGCTCCTATGTACGTCACCTCCCATTGTCCTTGGTGCCTTGTTCTCGCATGAGCTAATCGCGGACAGACGAGCCAGGGCGCGCGACCCGGTGCCTCGTCACCACGGGAGCCGCACACCAGTTGTCTTTCTTCAGGATTTTTCGCATGAGAAGACCGGGCACGATGTTTGTGCTCGGGTCCGTCCCTGCAGCTTCAGTAAACCCAACGACTGAGCTCTGTCTGGCGGGCCGGCCTCGTTAACGTCACCTCGTGGAGTCATTAGTGTTTGGCCTTCTCATGTGATCACCTCAGGAGATTCATTCAGCGCAGGTTGTCTAACTATCTCGCAGGACTATCTCAGCCATCAGGAATCAAATTCAGGTGCAACCCTCCTTGAGGTAGGGCCTCGTGAGTCCCGCGCTGGCTCCCGAGTTCCTAGACACACCTCGTCTAGCCCTGCCGTGCAAGCCACATGTCAGGGCGGGGTTGTACACGCCCCGGGGTCTCCACTCAGAGGGGCCCCCACCCACGCACCAGTGGAATCACCATGCTCCGCGCTAGCAGTCGACACGGTCAAGGAGCGGCTATGCCCGTGCAAGTGTGGAAGTGCTACGCTCCGTGCTGGTGATAAACAACTAAGGGCGGCCCCTTGGCCGCATCAACCTCAGGGAGCCGCCAGGCTCAGTTTCTGGCCTCATCGCTATGCTTCCCTACAAGAGAGCCGCGTGAGGGGGCTGGGCACAGGGGCTGCGGCCAGGTCACGCCTGGCGCACGCCACCCTGCCAGGTCCCTCGGACCTGGTCGTCGCGCGCCCCTCCCGAGCGAGACCTCGGCGAGGACAGGTATGGAGGTATGTTTGTACGTCAAGGGGGACTCCTGAGCATCGCAACTCAGGAGCCTAACTGGTCACGTGGCCCCTTAACCCTTGGCCTCATCCTGGTGATCCGGATGACCCAACGGCGGCTGAGGCATGCGCGGCGCTGAGCCCTGCCGGCGCAGAATGCTAAGTCCTACTCTCGTATTCCCTTCCCAGGGGATGTTTGCATGTCAAGGGGGACTCCTGAGCATCGCGACTCAAGAGCCTAACTGGTCACGTAGCCCCTCACCCCTTGGCCTCGTCCTGGTGATCCGGACGACCCAACGGCGGCTGAGGCATGCGCGGGGCCGGGCCGTGCCGATGCAGAACACTAAAGCAACGGGAAGGAAATCACGGAACCTTCACAAATTATTACAAGACATACTATTCTTCAAATGCCAAACACAAGTTTTAACGCCTTCACGAGGCACGGTGCATGTTGCAGGAATAAAAGTGGAGGGGAGCACCACCAGGAAGCCTTCTCTTTAGCCTTGGGCACTTCCGTCGCCCGCAAGAGGTGTTCCTTCGATGTTAGCATCATTGTCAGCCGTGGCTGCAGGATTGGCGGTATCACTACCTGGAGGTGTAGGGTCGACGGCGAGGAACTTCTTCAATAGGGCCTCCACCCGGTCCTTCACGACATCGGCAGTAGCTGCGCAGTGTTTCTCGTCCACGGGCTCAAGCAGGGCATCGAGAATACAATGAATGATTATAAGCAAATTCAATATGAGGCAAGCATTCTTCCCACATTTTCTTATTATTCTTCATAACAGCCCTAAGCATAGTAGCTCTACGGGGTCGCAAAGATGAAGATGGCTGAAGACATGCGTTAGAGCCGAGGAAGAGAGCGTGCGGGCTTTCCCCTCCACCATGGAGCCGATCCCGTTAACGACGCCCTCGAGCGTCGTGACAAGATGAGCGAGTAGCTCAGCGGGGCCTTCCTTGTCGGTCACCAATGGTATATTCAAGCCCTTCCCGTAGAGCTCCCGCAGTGCCTCCCGGGACTTGAAGGCCGCACGATCTTCAACGAGAACCTTCTCCTTGACTTCCAATTGGGACTTCTCCGCCTCCACCTCCTTCGCCAGCTCCTCCAGGCGGCTGTGCTCCGCGGCCTGCGCGTGCATCGACCGCTCCAGCTCGGTGTCATGACTGGCGACTGTGTCTTCCCGAGCCTTCATCTTCTCCTCACAAGCCTCGCATTGACGAGCCTCGAAGGTGTGCTCATTGTGCATGGTCTCCAGCTTGGCCTCTGCCGACCGGCAGTGCTCTTTGGCAGCATCGGCATCCTTCAGCGCCAAGTCGCGGGCAGCAGCGGCCAGGCTAGCAGCCCACTCGCCTTCCCCCGAGGCTACTCTGGCCTGGCTCAAGGCTGCCATGACAAATGTGTCGAATCGGAACTACCCTGAGACCAACTCCAAACGCCTTGCCACCAGGCGACGGTCGGCACCTTGAAGGTCGTCCCGAAGCTGGGTCACGTGGAAATGCCTCCTCCAGAGCATTAGGAAGGGTAGAAGGATCACGGCCCGGCGGCGTGATGAGAAGATGAGGAAGCAGCGTCGGCGCCAAGACCTGCAGGTCGGCGGTGGCAGAAGAGGCCGGGGGCTCCTGCGCCTTCAGAGCCTCAGTAGGCAAGCTAGGGGCGGGCACCTCCGGAGCCGGCTCGGCCATGGTGATCGCCTTCTCCTAAGAACGGGCCCCTGAATCTCGTGAGGGCGACCCGGCCGCTGAAGCACGGGAGCCGCCCCGTCCTTCCGCGCCAGGGGTGGCGCAACTGTGTGATGACCCACAAGTATAGGGGATCTATCGTAGTCCTTTCGATAAGTAAGAGTGTCGAACCCAATGAGGAGCACAAGGAAATGATAAGCGGTTTCCAGCAAGTACCGAAATAAGTGGTAACAGATAGCTTTGTAATAGGATAATTTGTAACGAGCAACAAGTAACAAAAGTAAATAAAGTGCAGCAAGGTGGCCCAATCCTTTTTGTAGCAAAGGACAAGCCTGGACAAATTCTTATATAAAGAAAAGCGCTCCCAAGGACACATGGGAATATCGTCAAGCTAGTTTTCATCACGTTCATATGATTCGCGTTTGGTACTTTGATAATTTGGTATGTGGGTGGACCGGTGCTTGGGTACTGTCCTTACTTGGACAAGCATCCCACTTGTGATTAACCACTATTGCAAGCATCCGCAACTACAACAAAAGTATTAAGGTAAACCTAACCATAGCATGAAATATATGGATCCAAATCAGCCCCTTACGAAGCAACGCATAAACTAGGGTTTAAGCTTCTATCACTCTAGGAACCCATCATCTACTTATTACTTCCAATGCCTTCCTCTAGGCCCAAATAATGGTGAAGTTTCATGTAGTCGACGTTCACATAACACCACTAGAGGAGAGACAACATACATCTCATCAAAATATCGAACGAAAACCAAATTCACATGACTACTAATAGCAAGACTTCTCCCATGTCCTCAGGAACAAACGTAACTACTCACAAAGCATAATCATGTTCATAATCAGAGGGGTATTAATATGCATATAGGATCTGAACATATGATCTTCCACCAATTAAACCAACTAGCATCAACTACAAGGAGTAATTAACACTACTAGCAACCCACAGGTACCAATCCCGGACTTGGAGACAAGAATTGGATACAAGAGATGAACTAGGGTTTTGACAGGAGATGGTGGATGAACTAGGGTTTTGACAGGAGATGGTGCTGGTGAAGATGTTTATGGAGATTACCCTCTCCCGATGAGTGGAGCGTTGGTGATGACGATGGCGATGATTTCCCTCTCCCGGAGGGAAGTTTCCCCGGCAGAACAGCTTCGCCAGAGCCCTAGATTGGTTCCGCCAAGGTTTCGCCTCGTGGCGGCGGAGTTTCGTCTGAGAAGATGGCTTATGATTTTTTCCTCGTCGAAAGACTTCATATAGCAGAAGATGGTCATCGGAGGGCCACCAGGGGGCCCACGAGGTAGGGGGCGCGCCCAGGGGGGTAGGGCGCGCCGCCACCCTCGTGGGCAGGGTGTGGCCCCCTGGTGAACTTCTTGCGCTCGGTGTTTTTTATATATTCTGAAAACGTCTTCCGTGAAGTTTCAGGACTTTTGGAGCTGTGGAGAATAGGTCTCTAATATTTGCTCCTTTTCCAACCCAGAATCCCAGCTGCCGGCATTCTCCCTCTCTATGTAAAACTTGTAAAATAAGAGAGAATAGGCATAAGTATTGTGACATAATGTGTAATAACACCCCATAATGCAATAAATATTGATATAAAAGCATGATGCAAAATGGATGTATCAACTCCCCCAAGCTTAGACCTCGCTTGTCCTCATGCGAAAGCCGAAATCAAAAAATATGTCCACATGTTTAGAGATAGAGGTGTCGATAAAAGTAAAATACGAACATGAGGGCATCATGATCGTTCTTAGAACAACTACTTATATAATTCTTGTCATATGATTTCTTATGCTATAGTAACAATTCAATCACAATTTCAAGTATGAATCATAAACTTCATTGAAAACTATAATCTCAGTCATTGGAGCAATTGCAATTTATCATAAAATAGGAAAGAGTCAATATATAAGAGCTTTTCAACAAGTCTACATACTCAACTATCATATAGTCCTTCACAATTGTTGACGCTCACGCAATACTTATGGGTATGGAGTCTTAATCGGACATAGAGAAAGATAGGGGCTTATAGTTTTGCCTCCCAACGTTTTACCTCAAGGGTAATGTCAACAATAATAGTTCATGAAAACTTACATCCAATTAGCCATATATACCAGGATCTTTCCAACATACTATGCTTGCCAAAGGATAAAATGTAAAAAGGAAGGGTGAAGATCACCATGACTCTTATGCAAGGTAGGATATAAAAGTAAAAGATAGGCCCTTCGTAGAGGGAAGCAGAGTTTGTCATGCGCTTTTATGGTTGGATGAACAAAATCTTAATGCGAAAGAACGTCACTTTATATTGCCACTTGTGATATGGACTTTTATTATGCAGTCTGTCGCTTTTATTTCTTCCATATCACACGATCATATAAAGCTTATTTTCTCCCACACTAATAAGTCATACATATTTAGAGAGCAATTTTTGTTGCTTGCACCGATGACAACTTACTTGGAGGATCTTACTCAATCCATAGGTAGGTATGGTGGACTCTCATGGCAAAACTGGTTTAAGGGTATTTGGAAGCGCAAGTAGTATCTCTACTTGGTGCGATGAATTTGGCTAGCATGAGAGGGAAAGGCAAGCTCAATCATGTTGGATGATCCATGACAATATAATTTATCTCAGATGTAAGAAAACATAACCCATTACGTTGTCTTCCTTGTCCAACGTCAACTTTTTAGCATGTCATATTTTAATGAGTGCTCACAATCATAAAAGATGTCCAAGATAGTATATTTATATGTGAAGACCTCTCTTTCTTTATTACTTCCTATTAATTGTAACGATGACCAAAACTATGTTTGTCAACTCTCAACAACTTTTATTCATCATACTTTCTATGTGAGCTCATTACTCTCCATAAGATCCATATGATCTCTTTGTTTCTTTTTATTTCTTTCTCTTTTCTTTTATTCACTTAGGATCATGGCAAAATAATCAAGCCCTTGACTCAACACTAATCTTTATTATATAGCTCACGGACTCGATTACATAGAGAGATCATAAAGCAAAACTCAAAACTAGATCATGCCATAAACTTTATTCTACTAGTTCAAGATATTACCAAAATGATCGAACTAAGAAAAACGGTAAAGATAAAAGTGATGGTGATATGATACCGGGGCACTCCCCCAAGCTTGGCAGTTGCCAAAGGGAGTGCCCATACCCATGTGATTATGTCTCCTTTGTTGGTGAAGAAGATGGTGGTTTTGTTGATGGCGTAGGCTTCTTCCTTAATTTGCGCTTGAGGACAGAATTTTGGTCCCTTAGGTCCACGATCTCCTGCTCCAGGCTCAGTATCTTTTTGCGTAGTTCTTGTTTGTTTTCCTGCAACAGGCGAAAAGGGATAAACTCGATCTTAGGTTTCTTTACTCTATCAGGGAGGCTTGACTTTTTGAACTCCACATTCATGTCCCCAGGTTGAGGTAGTGGGACTTCATCTTCATCTGAGCTCGTCTCCTCCTTTCCCTTAGGTTCATAGTCCTATTCTTCTTCCGTAGTCCAACCACAATGCTCCACATCCCCATAGACTTTAGGATCTGCAAGGTAATCAACCACATAGCTCTCTCCTTCCAAATCCTGGGACAACATGTTGCTCAAATCTGCAGCAGGACAGCTCGAAACAAATACATGATATATTTGCGTGATACAGGATTCAAAACCTCCGGGAGATTATATAATGAATTTTTACCGACCAAAATATGTGTCGTGTAAGAAAACGGAGTCCCGAAAGCGCACGGGGTGCCCACGAGGTAGGGGGCGCGCCCAGGAGGGTAGGGCGTGCCCTCCACCCTTGTGGAGCCCTCGTGTCCTTTCCGGACTGCTTCTTATTTTTCTATTTTTCTAAATATTCCCTTAAAAACTGTTTTGGAGTCGGTTCCCTTGAAAACTGTTTTGGAGTCGGTTTACTTACCGTACCACATACCTATTCCTTTTCGGAGTGTAAAACATTCCAGAAAGTGTCCCTTATGTATTCCTCCAGGGTTACAGTTTCAATAACATTGGTTTCAACATTTATAGGATTACCTGAGATATAATGTTTAATTCTTTGACAGTTCACCACCTTCGGATTTGTGCCTTCGAAATTGTTGATTTTTATGGCACCGGAACGATAGACCTCCTCGATAACGTAAGGACCTTCCCATTTATAGAGAAGTTTTCCTGCAAAAAATCTTAAACGAGAGTTGTACAGCAATACATAATCACCTACATTAAGCTCACGCTTTTGTATCCTTTTATCATGCCATCTTTTAAATTTTTCTTTAAACAACTTGGCATTTTCATAGGCTTGGGTTCTCCATTCATCGAGTGAGCTAATATCAAATAACCTCTTCTCACCGGCAAGTTTAAAATCATAATTGAGATCTTTAATAGC
The DNA here is from genome assembly GCF_003073215.2 of Triticum urartu. Taxonomy (NCBI): domain Eukaryota; kingdom Viridiplantae; phylum Streptophyta; class Magnoliopsida; order Poales; family Poaceae; genus Triticum; species Triticum urartu. The sequence continues at coordinate 310,155,328 of NC_053024.1, forward strand.
CCAATATGCCTTGTGTTCTAGTTCGAGAGGTAAGTGACATGCTTTTCCATAAACCATTTTATATGGAGACATACCCATAGGATTTTTATATGCAGTTCTATAGGCCCATAATGCATCTTCATGTTTCTTGGACCAATTCTTTCTAGACCTATTAACAGTCTTTTGCAAAATTAATTTGAGCTCTCTATTGCTCAATTCTACTTGACCACTAGACTGTGGGTGATAAGGAGATGCAATTCTATGATCAACATCATATTTAGCAAGCATTTTACGGAAAGCACCATGAATAAAATGTGAACCACCATCAGTCATTAAATATCTAGGGACTCCAAATCTTGGAAAAATAACTTCTTTAAGCATTTTAATAGAAGTGTTATGATCAGCACTACTAGTTGGAATAGCTTCTACCCACCTAGTAATGTAATCAACAACAACTAAAATATGTGTATATCCATTAGAGGCAGGAAAAGGTCCCATATAGTCAAAGCCCCAAACATCAAATGGTTCAATAACGAGTAAATAGTTCATATGCATTTCTCGATGTCTACTAATATTACCAATTCTTTGACATTCATCACAAGATAAGACAAACTTATGGCCATCTTTGAAGAGAGTAGGCCAATAAAAACCAGATTGCAATACCTTATGTGCAGTTCTATCTCCAGCATGGTGTCCTCCATAAGCTTCGGAGTGACACTTGCGTAGGATATGTTCCTGTTCATGCTTAGGTACACAACGTCTAATAACACCATCTACTCCTTCTTTATAAAGATGTGGGTCATCCCAAAAGTAATGTCTCAAATCATTGAAGAACTTTTTCTTTTGCTGGTATGTGAAACTAGGTGGTATAAATTTAGCAACAATGTAATTAGCATAATCAGCATACCATGGAGCAGTATGAGAAGCATTTATGACATTTAATTGTTCATCGGGAAAGCTATCATCAATAGGTAGTGGGTCATCAAGCACATTTTCTAACCTAGACAAGTTGTCTGCAACGGTGTTCTCAGCTCCCTTTCCATCAACAATATGTAAGTCAAATTCTTGTAGCAAGAGAACCCATCTAATAAGTCTAGGTTTAGCATCTTTCTTTTCCATAAGATATTTAATAGCAGCATGATCAGTGTGAATAGTTACTTTAGAATCAACAATATAAGGTCTGAACTTATCACAAGCAAATACAACTGCTAAGAATTCTTTTTCAGTAGTAGCATAATTTCTTTGAGCATTGTATAGGGTTTTACTAGCATATTGAATAACATTTAATTTCTTATCAACTCTTTGCCCTAGAACAGCACCTACAGCATAATCGCTAGCATCACACATAATTTCAAAGGGTAAATTCCAATCAGGTGGCTGAACAATAGGTGCAGAGATCAATGCTTTCTTAAGTATTTCAAATGCTTCTACGCAATCATCATCAAAGACAAATGGTATCTCTTTTTGTAATAAATTAGTCAGAGGCTAAGAAATTTTTAAGAAGTCCTTAATGAACCTCCTATAAAAACCGGCGTGACCAAGGAAACTTCTTATACCTTTGATGTCCTTGGGGCATGGCATCTTTTCAATAGCATCAACCTTGGCTTTATCAACTTCAATACCTCTTTCAGAAACTTTATGCCCCAAGACAATACCTTCATTAACCATAAAGTGGCACTTTTCCCAATTCAAGACAAGATTAGTTTCTTCACATCTCTGGAAAACTCGATCAAGGTTGCTCAAGCAATCATCAAAAGAAGATCCGTAGACGGAGAAATCGTCCATGAGAACCTCACAAATCTTTTCACAAAAGTTAGATAATATAGCCATCATGCATATTTGAAAGGTAGCAGGTGCATTACATAAGCCAAAAGGCATACGTCTATAAGCAAAAGTACCAAAAGGGCAAGTAAAAGTAGTCTTTGATTGATCCTTGGCTGACACAGGTATTTGAGAGAAACTAGAATAACCATCTAGAAAGCAAAAATGTGTATGTTTGGATAATCTTTCTAGCATTTTATCGGTAAAAGGTAAGGGGTAATGATCCTTTTTAGTGGCCTTAATTAATTTGCGGAAATCAATTACCATCCTATAACCTGTAATAATTCTTTGAGGAATTAATTCATCTTTATCATTAGGAACGACAGTAATACCTCCCTTCTTAGGGACACAATGGACAAGACTTACCCACTGACTATCAGCAATGGGATAAATTATACCTGCCTCAAGGAGCTTTAGTATTTCTTTTCTTACAACTTCTTTCATTTTAGGATTCAGCCGTCGTTGATGATCACAAACTGGTTTAGCATCTTCTTCCAAATTTATTTTATGTTGACATAGAGTGGGACTAATGCCCTTAAGATCATCAAGAGTATACCTAATAGCAGCACGGTGCTTCTTTAGAGTTTTCAATAATCTCTCTTCCTCATGCTCTGAAAGGTTAGCACAACAGGATATATCTTTTTCTCATCAAGATAAGCATATTTAAGAGTATCAGGCAACGGTTTAAGCTCAAACACAGGATCACCCTTGGGTGGAGGAGGATCCCCTAGGATTTCAACATGCAAATTGTGTTTCAGAATAGGTTCCTGTTTAAAGAATACTTCATCTATTTCCCTTCTTTCATTCATAAACATATCATTTTCATGGTCTAGCAAATATTGTTCTAAAGGATCACTAGCAGGTACGGAAATAGAAGCAAGACCAATAATTTCATCCTTACTAGGTAATTATTCTTCACGGTGTTGTCTACTAAATTTAGAAAAAATAAATTCATGAGACATATCATCTAAACCGATAGTAACAACATCCTTTTTGCATTCTATCTTAGCATTAATAGTGTTCAAGAAGGGTCTACCAAATATAATGGGACAACAGCTATCTTGTGGGGAACCAAGAACAAGAAAATCAGCAGGATATTTAGTTTTCCCACACAAGACTTCAACATCTCTAATAATTCCCATTGGTGAAATAGTATCTCTATTGGCAAGTTTAATTGTGACATCAATATCTTCTAACTCAACAGGTGCAATATCATGCATAAATTCTCTATATAGGTCAATAGGTATTGCACTAGCACTGGCACCCATATCACATAAGCCATGATAACAATGATCTCCTATTTTAACAGAAATGACAGGCATGCCTACCATAGGTCTAGGTTTATCTTTAGCACAAGGTTTAGCAATTCTAGCAGTTTCATCATAGAAATAAATAACTTGCCCATCAATATTATCAGCCAAAAGATCTTTAACAATAGCAATATTAGGTTCAACTTTAACTTGCTCAGGAGGTGTATATGTTCTAATGTTGCTTTTACGAACCACAGTTGAAGCTCTAGCATGATCCTTTATCCTAACAGGGAAAGGTGGTTTCTCAACATAAGAAGTAGGAACAATAGGATCATTATAAGTGATAATCTTTTCTTCAACTTTAATAGGTGCAGCTACTTTTACTTCTATGGGAGGATGATATTTAAACCACTTCTCCTTGGGGAGATCAACATAAGTAGCAAAAGATTCACAGAAAGAAGCTACTATCTCAGAGTCAAGTCCATATTTAGTGCTAAATTTACGAAAAACATCGGTATTCATAAAAGATTTAACACAATCAAACTTACGTGTCATACCTGACTCCTTACCTTCGTCGAGGTCCCAATCTTTAGATTTGCATTTAATTCTTTCCAATAAATCCCATTTGAATTCAATAGTCTTCGTCATAAAAGAGCCAGCACAAGAAGTATCGAGCATGGTGCAATTGTTATCAGAAAGCCGAGCATATAAATTTTGAATATCATCTCTCTTGAGAGCTCATGATTGGGGCATGAATATAACATTGATTTAAGACTCCCCCAAGCTTGACCGATGCTTTCTCCTTCGCGAGGCCAAAAATTATATATATAATTGCGATCACGATGAACAAGATGCATAGGATAAAACTTCTGATGAAATTCCAATTTCAATCGTTTGTAGTTCCATGACCCCATATCATCACATAGCCTATACCATGTCAATGCATCTTCCTTCGAAGATAAAGGGAAGACCTTCTTGTTAACAACATCTCCGGGTACACCTGCAAGCTTAAATAATCCACAAACTTCATCAACATATATTAGGTGTTCATCAGGATGAGTTGTTCTGTCTCCTGCAAAAGGATTAGTTAGTGCTTTTCTATCATACCCGAAGGAATTTCAAAGCAGACATTTTCATTTTCAGTAGGTTCAGTAGGTTGAGGAGCAACTCTTTGCTCTACTGGTCGGGGTGAAGATACCCCGAACAAGCCCCTCAGAGGATTACTTTCCATAGTAACAAGTGACAGTAAATTTCAGCACACTATATAAATTTTCCTTACCAAAATCCTTCTCGCATCACGCGTGAACCCAGCCGGATCCCCAAACCTCCTTCCGGCCCGACGCCGGCGCCGACGGGGGACCCCCTCCGCCTCTCACGTGCGCCATCGCCGTCGCCGTCCCATCTCGTCTCCCTCGCCGGGGCATCGCGTTCCACCCCGGCAACGGCGCCAGAAAAGATTATTGATGACCCACAAGTATAGGGGATCTATCGTAGTCCTTTCGATAAGTAAGAGTGTCGAACCCAACGAGGAGCAGAAGGAAATGATAAGCGGTTTCCAACAAGGTATTCTCTGCATGTACTGAAATAATTGGTAACAGATAGTTTTGTAATATGATAATTTGTAATGAGAAACAAGAAACAAAAGTAAATAAAGTGCAGCAAGCTGGTCCAATCCTTTTTGTAGCAAAGGACAAGCCTGGACAAACTCTTATATAGAGAAAAGCGCTCCCGAGGACACATGGGAATATCGTCAAGCTAGTTCTCATCACGTTCATATGATTAGCATTCGGTACTTTGATAATTTGGTATGTGGGTGGACCGGTGCTTGGGTATTGTCCTTACTTGGACAAGCATCCCACTTATGATTAACCTCTATTGCAAGCATCCGCAACTACAACAAAAGTATTAAGGTAAACCTAACCATAGCATGAAACATATGGATCCAAATCAGCCCCTTACGAAGCAACGCATAAACTAGGGTTTAAGCTTCTGTCACTCTGCAATCCATCATCTACTTATTACTTCCCAATGCCTTCCTCTAGGCCCAAATAATGGTGAAGTGTTATGTAGTCGACGTTCACATAACATCACTAGAGGAGAGACAACATACATCTCATCAAAATATCGAACGAATACCAAATTCACATGACTACTAATAGCAAGACTTCTCCCATGTCCTCAGGAACAAACGTAACTACTCACAAAGCATAATCATGTTCATAATTAGAGAGGTATTAATATGCATATAGGATCTGAACATATGATCTTCCACCAATTAAACCAACTAGCATCAACTACAAGGAGTAATTAACACTATTAGCAGCCCACAGGTACCAATCCTGGACTTGGACACAAGAATTGGATACGAGAGATAAACTAGGGTTTTGAGAGGAGATGGTGCTGGTGAAGATGTTGATGGAGATTGCCCTCTCCCGATGAGAGGAGCGTTGGTGATGACGATGGCGATGATTTCCCCCTCCCAGAGAGAAGTTTCCCCAGCAGAACAGCTCCGCCAGAGCCCTAGATTGGCTCCGCCAAGGTTCCGCCTTGTGGCGGCGGAGTTTCGTCCGAGAAGATGGCTTATGAATTTTTCCTCACCGAAAGACATCATATAGCAGAAGATGGTCATCGGAGGGCCACCAGGGGGTCCACGAGGTAGGGGGCACGCCTAGGGGGGTAGGGCGCGCCCCCACCCTCGTGGGCAGGGTGTGGCCCCCCTGGTGAACTTCTTGCGCTTGGTATTTTTTATATATTCTGAAAATGTCTTCCGTGAAGTTTCAGGACTTTTGGAGCTGTGCAGAATAGATCTCTAATATTTTCTCCTTTTCCAGCCTAGAATCCCAGCTGCCGGCATTCTCCCTCTCTATGTAAACCTTGTAAAATAAGAGAGAATAGGCATAAGTATTGTGACATAATGTGTAATAACAGCCCATGATGCAATAAATATTGATATAAAAGCATGATGCAAAATGGAAGTATCACCGTGGCAGGCTGCTGGGTCTCGAGGGCCGTGGCCCCTTCCTTCTTCTTCTTCACCACCGGCTTTGGCGTAACAGCACAGGGGAGAAGTCTCAAGAAACAGCGGCAAGGGCAAGAACGGCAGATCATGATGGAGCACTTACAGGTCCACGACGGCATACTCCCTCGGCCTTTTCTGAAGCACCAAGCCCGGAGACTTCATGGGCTGGGGCACCGGCGCGCGAGCCCCAGGGGAAGATGAGGAGACGACGATCGGATCCGTGGCACCACCAGCATGCTGCGAGGTGGAGGCACCGCCTCGGGTGATCAGCGTTGATCTGCTCTTCTTCGAGGGGTGCCCCTAGACCTCGTGGTGACCTTGGCAAGGCTCGGTGGCTCCCTCATAGGGTGCTCGCTGACTTCGTCGTCATCAGGGAGGGTGGGGAGGAGATCTACTACGCGCGGAGGAGAAGTCTCCCCTTCCCCCTCCTAGGTTGCCTCATAATCACACCTCTCCTCCTAGTCGGACTCGCCGGAAGACACCACCGCCGGGGCTTCGCTGGGCGCTGGTGGGACGAGCCGTCGCTCGTTGAAGATGGACATGGCGGCGGCGACCTCTGCTCTGTCTGGGCGGCGGTACAACAAAAGATGGGTATCAGGCGGGTACCCCTGGTCCTCCCTGACCAGGGAATGGAGGGTCTTGTCCAGATCCTCGTCAGACAAGGCGTCCAGGCGCAGGCGGAGGTCACCTCCTTCTTCCATGAGCCTCCACAAGGGGTGTGAGCACACCTGGAGCGGAGCCAAGCGCTGCGACAAGAACTCCTTGACGATCATGGCCCCTGTCAGCCTTTCCGCCCTCGGGTCATCTGGCTTTAGGTCAGCCGCCATCTTCTCCAACACATGCTTCGCTCAGGACTCGGCAAGCTTAGTGCTAAGCCATCCCTCGTGAGGTGAAGGCATCCCCGTCGGTAGCGCCAGCCGAGGGTGGGAGCACTTGGCGTCCATCAGGACCCACTTGTTCCTGAAGCCCTCGACTTTCTTCCCAGCTCTTGAGATGGCGTTGGTCCCGTTGGCGCGGCGAAGTTGGCGCACCTAGAGTACTGGCCCTCCTTGTTCCGGAGGTAGAAGAAATGGTGAAGCAGCACCATAGACGGCATCACCCCCACAAATGCCTCGTAGTAAAAGGCAAAGATCGATAGGAGGAGGACGGAGTTGGGATGAAGATGGACGGCATGGAGATTATAATGGCTGAGGACAGCATAGAAGAAATCAGAGAAGGGGGGATCAGCCCCGTGAAGACGCTGTGCCAGAAGAAGGGATAGACAGAACTGCCCAAAGCCTCCGGCTCGGCGGAGCCGACCCGAAGCGCAGTGTCTCCTCCCTCACTGCTGTCGTCCGCCGTCACCAGGAGCGCGACGACAAGGTTCTTCTCCGAGACCGTGGGCGCGCTCAAGGCGGGCTCGTACCAGGAGGGCGAGCACGCGGCCTTCGCCTTGTCAGACGCCATCGGCTACAAAGCTTAGGGAGGAGTCCTGGCAGATCTGGAGTCTCTCGGGGCGAGAAGAAGGGGATCTGGACCAAGACGAAGGAAGGTAATTAAGACTCTGTAGTGTGTGCCATTCTTTTGTCAGGAGAGAATGATTGTTGAGGCCGCTTGGGGAAGCGAAGGCACCCACGTTCCACCAATCGCCACACGTCAATCTAGGCCGCAGGCTGTTGGGGCCTGCGGCGCTCCACACTTGCCCTTTGGCTTTGCATCGAAGCCAAGTCCGAGTGCGCCATGGGCCCGGGGGCTACTATCGGTGTTCTGGGACCGGGGGCGTGACGCCGCAAGACCGGCGCTCCAGATGCCTTCATGGATTACGAGATTCGTCGTGTGATTTGTTTTGTTCGTTGCGTTTATCTTTGCATCATGTCCATTGCATCATGTCATCTGGCACCCCTTTTTAAAACTCAGCTAAATAAATTGCATGGATCTTCGGTCCATTTAAATCGAGGGAAATGCACATGGTGATTTCTCTTTACAACATATAGAAGTATCCCAATATTATTAGGGAGCTAAATTGAAATATTCCATTAACTTTGGAATCACCATAACACACCTGCAGTTTAAGTTCCATGCATTTTCTACCTCAATTCCTTGCCTCAATCTTCGCCAACAATTCTTATCTCTTTTATCGAGGCTCCTCCTAAAGTCTGAACATTTTTGGACCTCCCTAACACCTACTTCCTATGCAAAACCATTTGAATCAAATGCAAAGGAATTTGAATTTAATCCTTGCAATCTTGCCCACTCCATTTTTCTGGGATTAAGCTCATTTTTATGAGTCCGGGAAAATTACCCCGATGCACAAATTCTTTCCTTAACCCTCTCTTTCTTTTTACTCTCTCTAATTCTTTTTTTGCTAAAGGAAAAGAGAGAGAGAGAGAGGAGAGCCAGCCCAACTGGGCCTCCCAACTCCCATGCCAGCCCACCTAGGCTCGTCTACACCTAAGGACCAGCAGCCCCCGCTGCTAACCATAGCTGCCAGGGCGCCCAATCCCCCTCCTCTCGATCTCACCATCTCCCTCCCGTAGCGCCGCCATCTCTCCCTCGTTCTCTCCTTTTCTGTCCCTCACACCACCACACACGCACACCATCCCCGCGCCAGATCCTTCTGCTAGCGACCTCCACCACCGCGCCTCGTCCTTGCCTCCCGCACCCGACCCGCCATCCGCCTCCTCCATCGACCGAGCTGGCCACCTGAGACGTCGACAGCCGAAGCCCAGCCATGTCACAGCCTCTGCTATAGGCAACCTCGCCTGGATTCGTCAAGCCCTGCCACTAGCCTTCCACCCCGCCTCCTCGACCCACCACCAGGCTCGTGCTCTTCCTCAAGCCGCCGCTTTGCCAAGTTCTGCTTCTCCTGCCTCACTGCTCGCCCCAGCTGCATTAACTACGCCCTCTGCTTCTCCTTCCCAAGAGCCGGCTCCATCTCCCTCGCGCCCGAAGCCTTGTCGCTGCCTGCATCCGTCCACCACTTGCAGCTGTCGGAGCAGGACCTCATCCGTCGTGGCGAAAGCCTCCACTATCAGCCTCCTGTTGCCTGTCATCTCCATGGCCTTGAGGAGCAACCCAAGCCACTGGTCATCCTGGCCCTTGCACATCAATGTTGAACCGAGGAGACCACCGCCAAGTACAAGGACGATCCCCAAAGATTTTGGACGCGCCAAGTTCCTCTTCGGAAGTACTACGTCTACATGATGACCCGCCAAGCACCGTCGCACCGAAGACCTTTGATGCGTCAAGTCCCTCTCCTACAATTGTTGGACCACCATCCCATGCATTGCACCAAGTACCACGACATTGACAGCCCTACAAGTTCAATCACGGTTGCCATTTACGACTACCGTCGCCCCGGAGACGTTGGGCTCGTCAAGTTCCTCTTCGTAAAGTACCACTACTTCCACGATTATATGAGTACAACTACCGCCATCGTGCATTTCGCCAAGTACCTCTCGGATCCGACAAGTACCCCGATGACGTGTGTACCACTACCGTCGACCCTCAAAGACCCCGTGGACGTCAAGTTCCTCACTTCGACCCCGAACGCCTACGGATTGTGTACGACTACGAAATATGAACCACTACTTCCAATACCATCGTCGTGTAGGGGTGGGCATAAAAACGGGTGAACCTAAGACTGAACCAATACCGAAACCGAATAAACCAAATTTTCGGTTTTTTTCATTAGCACAGAAAAATTCGGTTTGTACATCCACTAACCGAACTCATTTCGGTAGGTACGATTTTAGTATCGGTTAGCCGAACAAAAACCGATTAAACTGAACTTGTGAACACATAGCCCCGAAACTAGGCAGCCAGCGCCATGCCCAGGTCCTTCCACAGTGCCACTAGCCTACGCTACGCGACAGGTACATGGGCCTAGGGCTAGGCAACCACATGCATGCAATGAGTGCAAGGGCCTTTAAAAATGGTGCAAGGCCGAAACTTATGTGGGCTATTTGCTGAAGCGTATAGCCGTAACAATGCACCATTTTGACTTTTGACATTCTTGATTAGTCCCACCTGGCTCGGCTACACAAAAAGAGTCGGAGAGCTCAGCTATATAAGAGGAAGGTTGTGTAGCGTATAGCAGGTATTCATTCTTCGGCAGTAAACCGAATACTGAACCAAAGTTACGGTTAACCGAATATTCGGTTTATGATTTTTAGGTGTTATTTTCGATTAACAATTCTGACAACCGAAATCAGAAAAATACCGAAATTTGTTAACTAAAGTTTTGGTTAATACCGAATGCCCAGGCCTATCGTCGTGTACGACTACTTCCCACGACGACCCATAAAAAACTACATCCCATCAAACCCGAACCGTCCCGAATGCACGCTTCAAAGGTATAACTGTCGAGATGACGTCCGTGAATGAATGATTGTGATGTATGAGTTGCTTATGTTCGAATCGTGCCTGAATAGTTTCGTGCACATCCCTCTTTTGCCTTGCTTTCATCATGTGGGACACCCGGTAGCGGGATCACTCCCCATCATATTTTGCATGACATGCTCACATCCAGACTTTCTTTTGCACCGACATCTCGACGAGTTGTCGGATCATCGGAGTGTTGTCGTTGCACCATTTCCGTTGTCGTCGCAGTGGCACCCTTTCTTTCCACCACGGTGACAAATGCTTCATAACATGCTCATGTCCACATTTTCATAAAATTGCTTAAAAATTGTATATGTCATCCGCATCATGATAACAACATTTAAATTGTTTAAAATTGGTGTGTGCATTAAGTTGCTAAATGACATGGGGAATTACCGGAATTGTTGTTTATTGTTTCGACCTCATTTAAACTTGCCTAGATAGGTAGTTTTATTGTGCTTCACCTCTTGCCATGTTAACCAACATTTAATCTTGTAATATACATAAACGAGAGCGAACTAAATAATTGAATGTGGTCTTTCGTCAATATGCAACTCGTTGCATATTGGGCTCCACTTAATTTGTAGTATTGTCTGTTGCACTTTGCCATGCCATGCCTCATTAAAATGGACATGCATCATACTTGCTTGTGCATCATGTCATGGTTATGTGATGGTTGTTTGCTTCTTTTCGGTGTTGCTTGATAAACCACAAGTATAGGGGATGACAACAGTTTTCGAGGTTTAAGTATTCAACCCAAATTTATTGATTTGACACAAAGGGAGCCAAAGAATACTCTCAAGTATTAGCAGCTGAGTTGTCAATTCAACCACACCTGGAAACTTTATATCTGCAGCAAAGTGTTTAGTAGCAAAGTAATATGATAGTAGTGATAACGGTAGCAAAAGATAATAGTAGTAAAAGTAATGTTTTTGGTATTTTGTAGTGACGATAGCAATAGCAATGGAAAAGTAAATAAGCGAAGAACAATATGAGGAAAGCTCGTAGGCAATGGATCAGTGATGGAGAATTATGCCGGATGTGGTTCATCATGTAACAGTCATAACCTAGGGTGACACAGAACTAGCTCCAGTTCATTGATATAATGTAGGCATGTATTCCGAACATAGTCATATGTGCTTATGGAAAAGAACTTGCATGACATCTTCTGTCCTACCCTCCCGTGGCAGCGGGGTACTTACGGAAACTAAGGGATATTCAGGCCTCCTTTTAATAGAGAACCGGAACAAAGCATTAACACATAGGGAATACATGAACTCCTCAATCTACGGTCATCACCGGTAAGTATCCCGATTATTGTCACGTCGGGGTTAACGGATCATAACACATAATAGGTGACTATAGACTTGCAAGTTAGGATCAAGAGCACTCATATATTGATGAAAACATAATAGGTTCAGATCTGAAATCATGGCACTCGGGCCCTAGTGACAAGCATTAAGCATAGCAAAGTCATAGCAACATCAATCTCAGAACATAGTGGACTCTAGAGGATCAAACCCTAACAAAACTAACTCGATTACATGATAGATCCCATCCAACCCATCACCGTCCAGCAACCCTATGATGGAATTACTCACGCACGGCGGTGAGCATCATGAAATTGGTGATGGAGGATGGTTGATGATGACGATGGCGACGGATTCCCCTCTCCGGAGCCCCGAACGGACTCCAGATCAGCCCTCCCGAGAGGTTTTAGGGCTTGGCGGCGGCTCCGTATCGTAAAATGCGATGATTTCTTCTCTCTGATTTTTTCTCGCCGAAACTCAGTATATGGAGTTGGAGTTGGAGTCAGAGACGCAACAGGGGCCAACGAGGTAGGGGGGCGCGCCCCCCACCCTCGTGGCAAGGTGGTGGGCCCCCTGGCCTCCATATTTTGCAGGTATTTTTCTTATTTTTTGAAAAGTAGCTCCGTGAAGTTTCAGGTCAATCCGAGAACGTTTGCTCCTGCACATAAATAACACCATGGCAATTCTGCTGAAAACAGCGTTAGTCCGGGTTAGCTCCATTCAAATCTTGTAAGTTAGAGTCCAAAACAAGGGCAAAAGTGTTTGGAAAAGTAGATAAGTTGGAGACGTATCAACTCCCCAAGCTTAATCCTTTGCTTGTCCTCAAGCAATTCAGTTGACAAACTGAAAGTGATAAAGAAAAACTTTTACAAACTCTGTTTGCTCTTGTTGTTGTAAATATGTAAAGCCAGCATTCAAGTTTTCAGCAAAGATTATAACTAACCACATTCACAATAACGCATAGGTCTCAAGTTTACTCATATCAATAGCATAATCAACTAGCGAGCCATAATAATAAATCTCAGATGACAACACTTTCTCAAAACAATCATAATATGATATAACAAAGTGGTATCTCGCTAGCCCTTTCTGAGACCGCAAAACATAAATGCAGAGCACCTTTAAAGACCAAGGACTGACTAGACATTGTAATTCATGGTAAAAGAGATCAAGTCAAGTCATACTCAATGTAAATTAACAGTAATGAATGCAAATGACAGTGGTGCTCTCCAACTGGTGCTTTTTAATAAGAGGATGATGACTCAGCATAAAAGTAAATAGATAGGCCCTTCGCAGAGGGAAGCAGGGATTTGTAGAGGTGCCAGAGCTCGGTTTCGAAATAGAGGTGAATAATATTTTGAGCGGTATACTTTCATTGTCAACATAACAACCAAGAGATGGCGATATCTTCCATGCTACACACATTATAGGCAGTTCCCAAACAAAATGGTAAAGTTTATACTCCCCCTTCCACCAACAAGCATCAACCATGGCTTGCTCGAAACAACGAGTGCCTCCAACTAACAAGAGTCCCAGGGGGAGTTTTGTTTGCAATTATTTTGATTTAGTTTGCATAAAGCATGGGACTGGGCATCCCGGTGACCAGCCATTTATCTCGTGAGTGAGGAGCGGAGTCCACTCCTCTTGAGAATAACCCGCCTAACATGGAAGATACAGACAGCCCTAGTTGATACATGAGCTATTCGAGCATACAAAACATGATATTTATTTGAAGATTTAGAGTTTGGCACATAAAAATTTACTTGTAACGGCAGGTAGATACCGTATATAGGTAGGTATAGTGGACTCATGTGGAATAACTTTGGGGTTTAAGGAGTTTGGATGCACAAGCAGTATCCCCTCTTAGTACAAGTGAAGGCTAGCAAAAGACTGGGAAGCGACCAGCTAGAGAGCGACAACAGTCATGAGCATGCATTAAAATTAATCAACACTGAATGCAAGCATGAGTAGGATATAATCCACCATGAACATAAATATCGTGAAGGCTATGTTGATTTTGTTTCAACTACATGCGTGAACATGTGCCAAGTCAAGTTACTTAAATCATTCAGAGGAGGATACCACCCTATCATACCACATCATAACTATCTCAATAGCATATTGGCACGCAATGTAAACCATTATAACTCATAGCTAATCAAGCATGGCACAAGAAACTATGATCTCTAGTTGTCATTGCAAACATGTTTATTCATAATAGGCTAAATCAGGAACGATGAACTAATCATATTTACAAAATCAAAAGAGGTCGAGTTCATACCAGCTTTTCTCATCTCAGCCAGTTCATCGTATATCATCATAATTGCCTTTCACTTGCATGACCGAATAGTGTGAATAATAGTAATAGTGCACGTGCATTGGACTAAGCTGGAATCTGCAAGCATTCAATAAACAGGAGAAGACAAGGCAATATGGGCTCTTTTGTCAGATAAACAATAATGCATATAAGAGCCACTTTGACAATTTAATCATGGTCTTCTCCCATCGACCCCCAAAGAAAAGAAAAGAAATAAAACTATTTACACGGGAAAGCTCCCAACAAGCAAAAGAAGAACATGAAATCTTTTTGGGTTTTCTTTTTAATTACTACTACAAGCATGTAAATTAAACTGATTAAAAGCTACAACTAATTTTTTGGGTTTTTCTTAATGTTTATTAAACACACAAGAAGAAAGCATAAAAAATTAAACTAGCATGGATGATACAATGAAAAAGTATGAGCACCGACATCTAGCAATGAGTGTGTGAACATAAATGTAATGTCAATGGGAAATACATACTCCCCCAAGCTTCGGATTTTGGCCTAAGTTGGTCTATGGCCACGGCTGGCCTGGCGGATATCCATAATAATAGTTGGGGTCGTACTGAGATGAAGAAGAAGAAGGCTCCGATTGCCATTGGCTGACAATCATCTCCAGTTCCCACTGGTAATTAGGCTATCGTGAAGGATCAACTTGTGGTTCCGGCTCTGGCTCCTCGGCTGGTGCAGGGTTCCGGTAGGCTTGAATAGCCTTTAACGGAACAACGTGCGTGCCTGAAGATAAATCAAAAAAAGAAGGAGCAGGCAGGGTAATAGTCTCAGGATAATGTTTATTAAAGAACAATTGATATTTAAGATCTCATGCCCTATTCTTAACAATAAAATCATGTGCTACCATACTCTTATAATCTAGATAAACATGAGGCAGCACCTCTTCTTCCTTCTCAAAATGCCTAATAGGTATGTTAAAATGAGCAGCTAGGCGTGAAGCATAGATGCCTCCAAAGATAGGGCCTTTAGTACGATTCAGACTTAACCGTTTGGCAATAATACTGCCATACTAAAAGTGTTATCACTGTATAAACCGTGGAGAAGAATAATAATATCAGGGATACTAAGGTTTCCACACTTTCCACGACCAATTAAGCAACGACTAGCAAATAATGCAAAGTAACATAAAACAGGAAAATGTATGCTAGTGATTCGTGCATCGGAAACCTTCCTTGTTTCCCCTACAGTGATAGTATCAATAAACCCCTCCACATCATCGCGATGTGATTCTTCTGTCTTGCCCTCAAGAGGGACTAAACAAATCCGACAGAAATCATAAAGTGGCATCTCCTTATGCTCATCATATAAATGAAACTCCACCGTAGGTGGCGAATTCCTAGAATGGAAATGAAAGTTTTGCACAAAGGTATTTGTGCGTAAGAGATACTGGTCGCATTGGTCGTGGAGGAAAGTGGTGAGGCCTGCATTCCTAGCCATTTCATGAAAATCTTCATAGATACCGGCTTCTCTCAAGAAATCATCAGAAGGCTATTCACACGCCCGAATCTCCGCGGTGCGCGGCAAATTATACTTAGGCTTCGGTGCCTTTTCCTTCGAGATTTGGCTCGATGAGCCCCTCAATAATCTCCTCATTATTTTTTGAAAAATTCTGAAATTTTTAGTAACTTCAAAATAAAAGTAAACCGAACTCAATAATATTGATAGCAACTACTCCTACAAGTGCCTAGGGCCTATATCATGCATCAAAACTACTTTTGACCATATAAATTTGACATGCAAGCTCAAGAACAGGGTCACCTAAGCAGCAAAAATTTGCAATGAATAAAGCACTAGAACAAAAACTAATTGGACCAATGGAGGAGTCACATACCAAGGAACAATATCCCCAAGCAGTTTTGTGAGAGGTGCTTTGAGCAAGGAGATCGAAAAGGAAGATGAAGTGTGTGGCTGAAAGAATAAGTGGAGGAGGGCCACCGTGGGCCCACGAGGCAGGGGCGCCCTCCACCCTCGTGGGCTGGTGGATGATCCCCCTGCTGTGTTCTCAGTGCCAAATATTCTCAAATATTCTAGAAAAAAAATCATATTTAAATTTCAGGGCATTTGGAGAACTTTTATTTTCGAAGTATTTTTATATTGCACAGATAATTAGATAACAGACAGAAAAATATTTATTTTTATTTTATTTAATATAAATAACAGAAAGTAAAAGT
The DNA here is from genome assembly GCF_003073215.2 of Triticum urartu. Taxonomy (NCBI): domain Eukaryota; kingdom Viridiplantae; phylum Streptophyta; class Magnoliopsida; order Poales; family Poaceae; genus Triticum; species Triticum urartu. The sequence continues at coordinate 310,171,572 of NC_053024.1, forward strand.
GGGGTACAGAGGGTTGTGCCTTCTAGTTTCATCCATCTCATGATCATCAAAAGGAATCCACTAACAAAGTTGATCAAGTCTTGTTAACGAACTCATTCCGAATAACATGGAACCGGAGAAATTTCGAATAACACTATGTGACCTCAATGGGGATATGCACATCCCCAATAATAAGAATATCATATTTCTTCTTGACAGTAGGAAGAGGAAATTCAATACCTCCAAATATAATCGATGGAATTTTTCCAATAGAGTTGATACTATGAACTTGAGGTTGTTTCCTCGGAATGTGTACGTATGCTCATTACCATTAACATGAAAAGTGATATTGCCTTTAGTGCAATCAATAACAGCCCCTGTAATATTCAAAAAGGGTCTTCCAAGAATAATAGACATACTATCGTCCTCGGGAATATCAAGAATAACAAAGTCCGTTAAAATAGTAATGTTTGCAACTACAATAGGCACATCCTCAAAAATACCGACATGTATAGCAGTTGATTTATCAGCCATTTGCAAAGATATTTCAGTAGGTGTCAACTTATTCAAATCAAGTCTACGATATAAAGAGAGAGGCATAACACTAACACCGGCTCCAAGATCACATAAAGCAGTTTTAACATAGTTTCTTTTAATGGAGCATGGTATAGTTGGTACACCGGGATCTCCAAGTTTCTTTGGTATTCCACCCTTAAAAGTATAATTATCAAGCATGGTGGAAATTTCAACTTCCAGTATCTTTCTTTTATTTTTAATAATATCTTTCATGTACTTAGCATAAGGATTGGTTTTGAGCATATCAGTTAATCGCATACGCAAAAAGATAGGTCTAATCATTTCAGCAAAGCGCTCAAAATCCTCATCATCCTTTTTCTTGGATGGTTTGGGAGGAAAAGGCATGGGTTTCTGAACCCAAGGCTCTCTTTCTTTACCATGTTTCCTAGCAACAAAGTCTTTCTTATCATAAAGTTGATTCTTTGATTGTGGGTTATCAAGATCAACACTGGGTTCAATTTCTACATCATTATCATTACTAGGTTGAGCATCATCATGAACATTATTATTAGCATTATCACTAGTTTCAGGTTCATTACCAGATTGTGTTTCAACATCAGAAATAGAAATATCATTTGGATTTTCAGGTGTTTCAACAATACGACTAGAAGCATGCAAAGTCCTATCATTTTTCTTTTTCTTCTTTTTAGAAGAACTAGGTATATCTACATTATTTCTCTAAGAATCTTGCTCAATTCTCTTAGGGTGGCCACTCAGGATACAAAGGTTCCTGAGTCATTCTACCAGTTCTAGACACCACTCTAACAACATTATCATTATTCTTATTATTCAATTCATTGACCAAATCATTTTGAGCTTTAAGTACTTGTTCTACTTGAGTGGTAACCATAGAAGCATGTTTACTAATAAGTTTAAGTTCACCTTTAACATTAGCCATATAATCACCCAAGTGTTCAAGCATATTTGAATTGTATTTCAATTGTCTACCAAAATAAGCATTAAAATATTCTTGCTTAACCATAAATTTATCAAACTCATCTAAGCATGGGCTAGCAAATTTAGTAAATGGGATTTCAGCTTTATCATATCTATAGAGAGAATTTACCTTTACTACCTATGTTGGGTTATCAAGACCATGAGTTTCTTCAATAGGAGAAGGATTTGGATTATATGTTTCTTCAACAGGCGGTAAATTAAGACCATGTATTTCTTCAATAGGAGGTAAATTCTTAACATCTTCAGCTTTAATACCTTTTTCTTTCATAGATTTCTTTGCCTCTTGCATATCTTCAGGACTGAGAAATAGAATACCCCTCTTCTTCGGAGTTGGTTTAGGAATAGGCTCAGGAATTGGCTCTGGAGGTTTCCAATTATTTTCATTTGTCAACATATTGTTCAATAAAATTTCAGCTTCATCCGGTGTTCTTTCCCTGAAAATAGAACCAGCACAACTATCTAGGTAATCTCTGGAGGCATCGGTTTTGTCCATTAAAAAAGATATCAAGTATTTCATTTTTCTTAAGAGGATGATCAGGCAAAGCATTAAGTAATTGGAGAAGCCTCCCCCAAGCTTGTGGGAGACTCTCTTCTTCAATTTGCACAAAATTATATATATCCCTTAAAGCAGCTCATTTCTTATGAGCAGGGAAATATTTAGCAGAGAAGTAATAAATCATATCCTGGGGACTACACACACAACCAGGATCAAGAGAATTAAACCATATCTTAGCATCACCCTTTAATGAGAACAGAAATATTTTAAGGATGTAAAAGTAACGAGTTCTCTCATCTTTAGTGAACAGGGTGGCTATATCATTTAATTTAGTAAGATGTGCCACAACAGTTTCAGATTCATAACCATGAAAAGGATCAGATTCAACCAAGGTAATTATATCAGGATCAATAGAGAATTCATAATCCTTATCGGTAACACAGATAGGTGAAGTAGCAAAAGTAGGGCCAGGTTTCATTCTAGCACTTAGAGATTGCTTACTCCATTTAGCTAATAACCTTTTGAGTTCATTTCTATTTTTGCAAGCTAAGATAGCGAAAGAAGCTTCTTGATCAAAAAACATAACCCTTAGGAATAACAAGTGATTCTTCATCATCACTTTCATCAGTATCATCAGATTCAATATTTTCAATTTCTCTAGCCCTAGCAATTTGTTCATCAAGAAAATCACTAAGTGGCATAGTAGTATCGGGCATAGAGGTAGTTTCATCATAAGTATCATGCATAGCAGAAGTGGCATCATCAATAACATGCGACATATCAGAACGAATAGCAGAAGCAGGTGTAGGTGTCGCAAACTTACTCATAACAGAAGGTGAATCAAGTGCAGGGCTAGATGGCAGTTCCTTACCTCCCCTCGTAGTTGAGGGATAGATCTTGGTTTTTGGATCTCTCAAGTTCTTCATAATGATAAGCAGATATATATCCCAAGTGACTCAAATAATAGAGCTATGCTCCCCGGCAACGGTGCTAGAAAATAGTCTTGATAACCCACAAGTATAGGGGATCGCAACAGTTTTCGAGGGTAAAGTATTCAACCCAAATTTATTGATTCGACACAAGGGGAGCCAAAGAATACTCTCAAGTATTAGCAGTTGAGTTCTCAATTCAACCACACCTGGAAACTTAATATCTGCAGCAAAGTGTTTAGTAGCAAAGTAATATGATAGTAGTGATAACTGTAGCAAAAGGTAACAGTAGTAAAAGTACTGTTTTTGGTATTTTGTAGTGATGATAGCAATAGCAATGAAAAAGTAAATAAGCGAAGAACAATATAAGGAAAGCTCATAGGCAATGGATGTGCTGGAGAATTATGCCGGATGCGGTTCATCATGTAACAGTTATAACCTAGGGTGACACATAACTAGCTCCAGTTCATTGATATAATGTAGGCATGTATTTCAAACATACTCATACGTGCTTATGGAAAAGAACTTGCATGACATCTTTTGTCCTACCCTCCTGTGGCAGCGGGGTCCTTACGGAAACTAAGGGATATAAGGCCTCCTTTTAATAGAGAACCGGAACAAAGCATTAACACATAGTGAATACATGAACTCCTCAAACTACGGTCATCACCGGTAAGTATCCCGATTATTGTCACTTCGGGGTTAACGGATCATAACACATAATAGGTGACTATAGACTTGCAAGATAGGATCAAGAACACTCATATATTGATGAAAACATAATAGGTTCAGATCTGAAATCATGGCACTCGGGCCCTAGTGACAAGCATTAAGCATAGCAAAGTCATAGCAACATCAATCTCAGAACATAGTGGACACTAGGGATCAAACCCTAACAAAACTAACTCGATTACATGATAGATCCCATCCAACCCATCACCGTCCATCAACCCTACAATGGAATTGCTCACGCACGGCCATCATGAAATTGGTGACGGAGGATGGTTGATGATGACGATGGCAACGAATTCCCCTCTCCGGAGCCCTGAACGGACTCCTGATCAGCCCTCCCGAGAGGTTTTAGGGCTTGGCGGCGGCTCCGTATCGTAAAATGCGATGATTTCTTCTCTCTAATTTTTTCTCGCCGAAACTCAATATATGGAGTTGGAGTTAGAGTCGGAGATGCAACAGGGGGCCCACGAGGTAGGGGGCGCGCCCCCACCCTCGTGGCAAGGTGGTGGGCCCCCTGGCCTCCATCTTTTGCAGGTATTTTTCTTATTTTCTGAAAAGTAGCTCCGTGAAGTTTCAGGTCATTCCGAGAACATTTGCTCCTGCACATAAATAACACCATGGTAATTCTGCTGAAAACAACGTCAGTCCGGGTTAGTTCCATTCAAATCATGCAAGTTAGAGTCCAAAACAAGGGCAAAAGTGTTTGGAAAAGTAGATACGTTGGAGACGTATCATTGCTTCATCTTGATAGTTCCTGGTTTCATTGCAATTGTGAGGATACGTTCGACTACTTCATGGATTCGGTCTTCTTCCTAGCGGGATTTCAGGCAAGATGACCGTCACCTTGGATCCCACTACAATCTTTGCTATGCTAGTTGTCTCGATGCTATGGCTATGTTGTGCTACCTACCACTTGTTTATCAAGCCTCCCAATATGCCATGAAACAACCTCTAAGCTTTTCCACCATCCAAGCAAACCGTTGTTTGGCTATGTTACCGCTTTGCTCAACCCCTCTTATAGCATTGCTAGTTGCAGGTGCAGTTGCATGTTGTTCCATGTTAGGACATGGATATCATGGGATATCACAATATCTCTTATTTAATTAATGCACATATATATTTGGTAAAGGGTGCAAGGCTCGGCCGTTTTCCTGGTGTTTTGTTCCACTCTTGCCTCCCTAGTTTCTGTCATACCGGTGTTATGTTCCTTGATTTTTGCGTCCCTAACACGATGAGGGTTTATGGGCCCCTCTTGACAGTTCGCTTTGAATAAAACTCTTCCGGCAAGGCCCAACATTGGTTTTACCATTTGCCCAACATAATAACTAAACCTGATAATTAATTAATTGGCATAGGGGGTCGCGTCCCCGATGATTCTTTCAACATAATACAGGGGGCCAGTGCTGATGGTGTTGGTCCCAAACTAGAGCATGGTGCGGGGCCGCCCTGGGGCAACCTGGGTTATTTTCTTTGGCACCTGTACGCGTAGCTCATCCGTCGTGGCATGATACAAGATACGCGCAGCTACTATCAGGGTGTCGGCACGTCGGGAGGTCTTGCTGGACTTGTTTTACCATTGTCGAAATGTCTTGTGCACCGAGATTCTGAGTCTGATCAGAGGGTCCCGATATGGAGGATTGTCTCCGCGGATCGTGAGCTTGTCATGGGCTAAGTTGGGACACCCCTATAGGGTTTAAACTTTCGAGAGCCGTGCCGTGGTTATGTGGCAAACGGGAATTTTTAATGTCCGGTTGTAGAGAACTTGACATGAGATTTGAATTAAAACACACCAACCATGTGCGTAATCGTGAAGGTCTCTTTTCGAATGAGTTTGAGAAAAGAACACGGTGGGTTATGTTTGGACATAAGTAGTTCAGGATCACTTCTTGATCATTATTAGTTTGTGACCGTTTGTGTAGTTTATTATCTTACTCTTGTACTCATAAGTTAGCCACCATACAATGCTTAGTCGCTTGCTGCAACCTCACCATTTATCCATTCCATACCCATTAAGCTTTGCTAGTCTTGATACCCATGGTAATGGGATTGCTGAGTCTTCGTGGCTCACAGACTACAACAACAGTTGAAGGTGCAAGTATTGTTATGATCATGACGCGAGTGCGATGCTTGATTGTTTGGAGTTCTTCTCCTTCTTCTTCGATCAAGGGTTAGATTCCGGGTCGGGGAGCCTGGGATTAGCAAGGTGGATGTCGTTCTTCTTTTTTGTTTGATTTCATCTGTAGTCGGATCCTGCTCTTCTGTATGATGATTGTGATGTATTAATGTATTTATGTATTGATGTTGTTGCTTGTGGCGAGTGTAAGCCTTTATCTTGTATTCTTAGCTATTCAGTACATGGTATGCTGTAATGATATCCACCTTGCTATGCGCTCAAAATGCGGTTGTGCCCCAATCATGAGTTCATCACGTGATTGGGATAGAATCGCATCTTGGGCGCGAGAGGGGGTGCCCAGACTTGCCTGCCCGCGGCCCAAAGCGTGGCTCCACCAACGGCCTAGTATGACCCAGCTTCAGCAGCGACCACCCAAGACCCTCGCGCGGGGCCAAGCCTCGCGAGGCGGATGACACCAAGACCTTCCTGGGGGTGGCCTCACTAGGCCGGTTCGCGGGAGTGGAGATATCTATGCAAGGGGCATCTCGCGAGTTTCACGTGACGTGAGCCATGACGACCAAGGCCAAGCGGGCGCCAGCAGGTGCAGTGTACCAGTTTCCTCTTTGGTGCTAAGGAAGCAACCGCAGGCGCGGGGTCCCGAGGCATCAGTATCATAGCCCTAGGTCAGTCTTTATTTTTCTTTGCTTGATCATCATGTCATCATGTTTATATTCAAATGAATTTAAATTGGGGATGTTCAAACCCTAGCATTAAATGTAATTCAAATAGGTTCAACCTAAAACCTTTTTCAAAGAACCCAAAATGCCCTTTGAAGATGTTCATGATTTCTGATAAAGGTGAAAACCTCTGCCAAAAATGATGAGCATATCTGTTGGCCATTTATGGATTTTTGAATTAACCCATATTGTATTTGAATTGGGGCATTTGAATTCTATAAATATTTTAAATGCTCCAAACATTCTGGAATCATTTCTGGGCCTTTGGAATAATCCAAATAATTCCCACAATTATTTTTAGGAGCTTTTGAAATGATTTAGTATTGTTACTAAATCAAAACATACTACAGAAAAAGAAAACAGAAAAGAACTAGAAAGAGAGAGAGAGAGAGAGAGAGAGAGAGAGAAGCCAACCTGGGCCACTTACCTGGCGGCCCAGTAGGCCAGCCTAGCCGATTGGCCCTGCCAGTCACCACTAACCTCACGCCAGAGGGACGCAGCGTGCGTGGCCGCCACCCGCGAGCACGCAACTTGCTAGCTCTTGCTTGCCGCCGAGGGCCTGGACGCCTCCATGAGTGCCACGCAGACCCCCTCGACCCTCTCCCACTCTCCCCGTGCCGCTCCCCTCTCCTCTGCTCTCTCCCTCGCAGCCACCCGAGCGAGCCCGTCGTCGTCGTTCACTGCAACCGCGTCCATCGAGCTCCCCTCGCCCCTCTGCTTTGTCCAATGGGCCTACCTCGACGCCGTGGATCACCAAGATGAAGCACGCGCCCGAGGGACACCAGAAACATCGCCTTCGTCTTCATCTTCCTCGTCGGCCACCGGAGATCACCGTCGTTGTTTCGTTGTCACCAAGCCGTCCCCAACCCTCCAAGCACCTCTTCCGACTCCCTATGAGCCCAAACATCTTTCCCCTCTCCTCTTGCGATCAAATTCGGCCCCTGTCGTGGTTTTGTCACGGCAGATGTCCTAGAGAAAGGACTTAGTCGTGGAGCCATCGCGATGGGTTAGCTTGAAGGGGTTAAAGCGGACAGACGGACGCAAGAGAGTTTATACTAGTTCGGCCCCTTCGATGAAGGTAAAAGCCTACGTCTAGTTGTGATGGAATTGATGGGGTTTCGATGACTAGGGAGCAAACAAGCTTCGCCTATGTCTCGAGTTGTTGTCTGTTGTCCTTGAACCGCCGCCGGGTCGTCCCCTTATATACACGGGTGACACCAGTCGGTGCACAGAGTCCCAACACCGGTCGATATTCGTATCCGGGTTGGTCTCTCCTTATTCCTAACTTACAATACAAGTTTATATACAAATTCCGGTTTATCGCTACAAGTCTTGAACCGGCTACGGGCCTTAGGCCCTCATCTGCCTTCTTAGGCTTTATCACTTCTGGAACTACTGATGAAGTTGACCCGGCCCAGATAGGCCGGTTTACGCCAGCAGTAATATCCCCAACATTAGGCCCCAGATTGATTTGAACGGGTTCATGTCAATCCTTTAACAAAAACTTCATCTTCAGCATCTTCTCATAAATTGGTAAACCGCCATGATGTCATCTTCTCTGATTACTGTAAACTGGAGTGACGTCGCCTGTCATAACGAAGATATCCATTATGCTTCTTTATTTTAATATATCTGCGGAAATCGAGGCGACAACTCCGTTTCATGGCCCCTCTATTGTCGCGCCTGACACAGGTCTTTTTGCCTTATAAATAGGACCGAAGGGTCATTTCCTTTCTGTTTCCCTTATTCCCCTTCTGCTTCGTCTTCCTCGCATCGCCTGACTTCAGAGCTCTGCCGCCACCGTCGACCTCTGCCTCAACCTTGGCTGCTGCGTCAACCTGGGCGCACCAGAGCATCGCGGCCACCTTCCGCGTCTTCCGCAGCTCCGGTAAACCTTTTATCCTTTCCCCCGCAGATCCGTTTTAGGGTTTCACAGTTCTTCCGTATTCATCGTCTGCTTCTTGCCCCTGCGACAGATCTTTTAGATGAATCCGCAAATCTTTATTCTGTGCAATGATAGTTGTTTGACCTTCGCCTTCACTTATGCATCTCAAAGTTATAGATCTATATGAACGCTTTGCTTATAGGTTCGGTACTGCTCCTTTTGACCTTCTAAGTATTTATCTCTTTTCTAAACTTGCTTCAGATCCAATGCCGTAAAGAAATCTTGTAAAACCTGTTTCTGCATACTTGTCCATCCGCAATCTCAGCTTTTCAATGCTTAGATCAGGCGGTTTAACCTTATAGAAAATTTTTCCAAACCGGTATACGCCATTAGTCCCCTTGTTGAACCGCCAGATGTTGTTTGCTTCATGAAACTCCGGTTCAGATAGTTCTGTCTCCGGTTTAACAGTGCATATACCAACGTACCTTGATCAAATACATTTTTGAACCGGGATCTTCTACCTTGTAGATTCCATCATGGCCAAGCAAGTATATGAATGCAATTGGGTTCCTTCTCGCGTCACAGAGGCTGAACTGGACGATTTAGTCCTGATTGGCGCTTCAGGCAGCAAAGATACCATCCATTGGAGGGCTCCTGGCAAAGAATGCCCTCCCACACCTCGAGAAGGAGAGGTTGTTGTTTTCGTAGATCACTTAGCCCGGGGCTTTAAGCCGCCCGGTTCTAAATTTTACCGGGATGTTTTAGCCGATTTCCAACTCCATCCACAAGACACTGGCCCCAACTCTGTTACAAATATGTGTCACTTCCAAGTGCTCTGTGAGGTGTTCTTTCAAGAGGAGCCCACAGTGGAATTGTTCAGAGACCTTTTCCATTTAAACCGCCGTACTGAATTTACTGATGGCTCTAATACGGAGTTGGGTGGTGTGGCGATTCAGAAAAGGAAAGAGGTCACATACCCTCACGCCAAGCTGCACAGCCACCCTAAAGAGTGGAATCAGACATGGTTCTACTGCAAAGACACCTCCCCTGCTGGTGAGAATCCCTTGCCTGGCTTTCGTCCGGAGCGGCTCAGCAATACACACCCTTTTCCTCAAAGATTGACCGCCCAGGAGAGAAGCAAATATGCTCCCCAACTGTCAAAGCTCAGAGCCTTTATGGCCAATGGTTTAACAGGGGTTGATCTTGCTCGCTGTTGGATATCATGGAGCATACTGCCCCTTAGTCAGCGCTCCGGTTTGATGTGCGAGTATACTGACAGTGTTGATGACCCACTGCGACATTCAAAAATCCAGCTCTCCGATGAAGAAATCACAAAGGCTGTGAATAAGATGCTGAATGAACTGGAACACGTCTGCGCTAAAACCGGCCTGCTTCCCTTCTGCGCCACCAATAAACCGCCAGCTGTAAGACTTTGATTTTTCTCTTTGCTGAATCTGTTTATTGATATGTCTGGTCATTGTTTAATATCAGTGTATGTGTAATCAGGGCAATGATCCATTTTGGAGCAAAAAACTGCCGCAGGAGAAACCAGAAAAACCAGCCAAACCGAAAAGAGCAACTCGGCAAAAGACTAAAGCTGTGAAGAAGACTTCCCACAGGAAAAGAACCACGACATCTTCTAATCCGGCCCCTGATGATGATGTGGATAATCCAGACTTTGAGGTAGAGCTTGACTCACTTGGTTTATTTTTCATGCGTCTTATTGATGATGATATTTGTCAGGATGATGCCGAAGCCAGCCACGCGGATGTTGCAGAGGTAATTATTCTCTCTTCCGATTCAGAAACTTTGCCTTCACAAAAAATCCGCCAGAAAAACCAGAAAGTTAAATTTTCTCATCCTCTTGCTTATCTGGATCCTAAATTTCTTATGAAGACCCAACAACACGAAGCCCGTCGCACAACCCGGCACAGCGGCCAGGTAGTTACCTCCGCTGGCTTACCGAACAATCCGGTTCGGAAACGCCATTCAGAGGTCTCTAATTCGCTTGTCAGTGCTGTCCTAAAGCAGACTGCTTTCGTCAACCTCTTAATCCGTCTGACTCCGATTACCAGGTTACTTCCCACTCATCTTCTGGCGAGTCATCGGCTACTCAGCTACCACCGCTCAAAACGGTGCTTGGGTAAGCTACACTTATTGTGATATTTGCAGTACATCGCCTTAGAACATATGCTGTATTTGATTTTGTTATTCTTCTCAGGGCCAAACCTAGGCCAAGCAAGAAGGCCCGCCTGGACAAAGCGGCCGAAGAAGATGCCGTTCTTGAGCCAGGCAAGACACCCGATCTTGAAGCGGCTATTCCTGAGGATATACCCAATGATCCACCGCAGCAAGATGACGATCTTATTGCTGAAGAGAGACCTGCTGATGCCTCAGGCCCTGTCAATCAGCCCATAGACTCCATCCGGATTGAAAGCTCCACCGGTCCAGCAAAACCTGCTGATAAGCCAACAGCTCCAGTGCAAACCGGCGGTACCCAGGATGATGAGGTTGTCATTACTGGCACTGGCCATACTGAGCCAAGCAATCCTGTCGCTTTGTCCAAACATTCTGCCAAGGAAGAATTTGCTGCCTTTGGCAAAGGCAAGTGGAACGCTGATCTGACGACTTATGCTGCTCTGAACGCCCAAGATATCCATTCCGGCTATCTGAACCGGTTGTATACCAGTCGCGACTATGAAGCCGGTCTGGTTAATATGATGAAAGATAAATATGAGGTAACTTCCCTATGCTCCTTCCTGCTTGTATGCTTCCATTCTTGCTGACTCTCCTAGCCCCTAAGGGACGGTTTGTAATATGCTTTCAAACCGGGACTTACTAATATAAATCTTGATACTTTGAAATTCACTGATGTAGCCCCCAAGGGCTGGTTCAACTTAGCGTAGTTAAACCGGTACTTTAAGTAATTGAAATTGCCGCGTCAGAATATATACGAGCAAATAGCCATTAGCCCCCAAGTGCCAAGTTGAATACTTGTATTCATCTTGGGACTTTGTTAGCAATTGAAATATGAAGATCGAATATGCATTAGCCCCCAAGTGCCAAGTGCATAACTTGTTATGTGGTTGGTACTTCAATCCTCGTACCGTTTTGTTGAAGCATATATCTGTATGTATGCAGGCGGAGCTGAAGACGAAAGAAAACCAAGTCATCGATCTTCAAGAAAACCTGAAAACCCAACAGGCTGAAACTTCCAAAGCAAAATCGGAATTGGCCAGCGCTTTAAGCGCCATGGAACAACTTAAGGAGAACTTCAAGAAGAAACGGGCGGATTGGGCCACTGAAAAGTCCGCTTTGATCAAACGAGTAGAGGATGCCGAGGCTGCACTAAAACCAGTGACGGATGAACTGACCAGCATAAAGCGGCACGTGCATGCCATGACCACTGCTCTCTTTGGTAAGCCAGCTTGCCTTCTGAATTTGTCTCTGCCTTCTTACAGAGTCGCCGGTTTATTAACCCTTTACGGTATTTCAGGGACACGCATTGGTCACCTGGGGTCAGATGTGCGGAAGAAATTGAAAGCCGCCTATACATTGGTTGAACAATTGTATACTGGTGCCCAGCGGATCATCTGTACCGTGTCTCATAACAAACCAGCGCCCACTTTGATTTAAGATACTCTGATGAAACTGTCAGTGCTTCCTTCCTGGGTTGAAGAGCTGAAGAAATCTGCTGCTCGAACCGGTGCAATCAATGCCTTAATTCGGGCAAAAGCCTGGGTGCCGGATTTTGATCCTATTGAAGCGGCTCAGGGCTATCCCAGCGTGAAGCGGATCTGCGAGCAATAAACCGGGAGGTACGTCCGCTAGCTTGTCAGTTGGCTGAGGAAGCAGACTTGTCTCATTATCAAGCGCAATATGACAGTCAGAACAAGCGAATAGCTGCACCAATCCATGAATCGGAAAATCTGATCCCTCCAATCCGTAAGCATACTTACGCTCCCGATATTGACCCGTCATTGCTGATCCATGATGAAGCTATTTTTCAAGCATTAATGGGAATCGACTGGACAACTGTGGATTTCCAGCCACTGGGAAGAGAAACGGAGGCTGAAGCGGCGCAGGATGACCCACAACCATCAGGCCAGGCTGGTGACCAAGCTTGAACCGGAAGCCGGTTTTAAACTACCTCTCCTTTGTGAAAAATAATTATATGATTATGGGCACCATGTTGCCTTGTAATAGGCTAGCTGATACCTTTGATGTTGATATGCCTTCGTGCATACTTTGTTCTTCCTGTGGCATTGAACTTTCCAAAATACTTGCTGAAATGAGAAATTCGTCAAGTGCCACCGCGGTTGTACCGCCAGGCGGAATATGATGTCTGTATATATGAAATCAAAACATCCAAAACAAAATTTTAAGTATATGATCAAATTTTTTAGATACATAATACTTGCCATCGTTGAGTGTGAAGTTGGCTTGGCCAATCTTGAAGCGAAATTTTGCAAACCCACACTGTTGGAGGAGATAACAGCTCCCGTATATATATGACACTGGTTTACCATGTAAACCGTGCCGGGTTATAATAAACACCGTGTTACTCCATAAGAGGATGTTAACAACAAGGATCAAACCGGGAAAATAGTCTCCGGATTGACGTGAACTGTGTTCCGTCAATTGATTGGTTAAAAAACTTTGTCGGTTTAAAAAACGCAATAAAAAGCAAAAAAAAACCCCTCCAAAGAAAAGTGTGAAGCGAAAGCAATGACAAAACTGTTTGCCAAAAAAGGTTTATTTAAGCTGATCAAATGGCGTTACCATGGCCAAACACGACCAAGCTCCCGTTAGGTGTAACTATGGTTCTAGTCAGCCAGGTCCCCAAATGAAACCGTGGCATTTATGCCGACCAAATGGCATGGTCATGGTTCGGGTTCGACCAAGCCCCCAAGTGATTCTGTGGCCTTAGGCCGATCAAGAGGCATGACTGGTTCAGACATGACCAAGTCCCCAAGTGATCTGGTGGCTTTCGCCTATCAAGAGGCATGGTATTGGTTCAGACACGACCAATCCTCCAAGTGACATAACACAATGCTTTTAGCAAAGCGAACTCAAGGGGTAAACTGGAAGCTGCTTTAAAACAACTCCGTGTAACCACACATGATGTAAAAGAACAGATACCCCGCTTTAGCTGAGGTTCCGGTTTATTATAGTTAATATATACATCGCTATAATATGTACATAAGTAGAACCAATGGCTCAGGTATAATAAGGCCGAAGATGAGCTATGTTCCACGTCCTGTTGGTCTCCTCGTCTGATGTACGTGAGTCCTTATGTTCTCGAATATCGATCAGATAGTATGACCCGTTGTGCAGATTCTTGCTGACCACGAAAGGCCCCTCCCAAGGTGGGGATAACTTATGCATATCAGTCTGATCTTGGATGAGCCGAAGCACCAAATCTCCCTCCTGAAATGTTCTGGTTCTGACCCGGCGACTGTGATAACGACGAAGATCCTGCTGGTAAATCGCCGATCGGCGGCTGTGATGTCACGCTCTTCATCCAACCGGTCCAAAGCATCTTGACGTGCTGTCTCGTTGTCCGCTTCAATATAAGCTGTTACACGAGGTGAATCATGACGGATATCACTAGGGAGAACCGCCTCCGCTCCATAAACCATGAAGAACGGTGTGTATCCTGTTGATCTATTGGGTGTTGTATTGATGCTCCATAGCACAGATGGTAATTCTTCTACCCAACAACCCGGCGTTCTCTGCAAAGGAACCATGAGCCGGGGCTTGATGCCTCTCAGGATCTCTTGATTAGCTCTTTATGCTTGACCATTGGACTGTGGATGTGCCACTGATGAAACGTCGAGCCGGATGTGCTCCCGCTCGCAGAACTCCTTCATAGCACCTTTGGACAAATTGGTACCATTATCTATGATAATATTGTGCGGAAAGCCAAACCGGAAAATCACCTTTTTGATGAACAGAACCGCCGTGGCCGCATCACACTTGCTAACAGGTTCGGCCTCCACCCACTTTGTAAACTTGTCAACCGCCACCAGGAGGTGGGTCTTCTTATCTTTGGACCTTTTGAAAGGCCCAACCATATCCAGCCCCCAAGTCGCAAACGGCCAAGTAATTGGAATCATTGTCAATTCTTGAGCCGGTACATGAGCACGTCTTGAAAACCTTTGGCAACCATCACATCGTCTGACCAGATCCTCCGCATCAGCATGAGCAGTTAACCAGTAGAAGCCATGGCGAAACGCTTTAGCCACCAGAGACTTTGAGCCGGCGTGGTGACCACAATATCCTTCGTGGATCTCACGTAAAATTTCACGGCCTTCTTCAGGGGACACGCAACATTGAAAAGCCCCTGATACACTGCAATGATGCAACTCGCCGTTGATGATAGCCATGGACTTGGATTGCCGGATTATCTGCCGGGCCAGAATCTCATCCTCTGGCAACTCACCCCGGTTCTTGTACGCCAGATAAGGAAGCGTCCAATCCGCAATAATATGAAGAGCTGCCACCAATTGAGCCTCCGGATCAGGAATAACCAAATCCTCTTCACCAGGGATCTTGACCGACGGGTTGTGCAGCACATCCAGAAAAACATTGGGCGGGACCGGTTTGCGCTGAGAGCCCAGCCGGCTTAAAGCGTCCGCCGCTTCATTTTTCCGCCGGTCCACGTGGTCCACCTGATAGCCTTTGAAATAACCTGCAACAGTATCCACCTTCCGACGATATGCTGCCATGAGTGGGTCCTTGGAGTCCCAAGTGCCAGACACTTGCTGAGCCACAAGGTCCAAGTCACCGAAGCACTTAACTCGACTTAGATTCATCTCCTTAGCCATCCGGAGACCATGGAGCAAGGCTTCATACTCAGCTGCATTGTTAGTACAAGGAAACATTAAGCGGAGAACATAGCAAAACTTATCACCTCGTGGGGAAGTTAATACGACTCCAGCCCCCGAGCCATCCAACTGCCTGGATCCGTCAAAATGGATGGTCCAATACGTGTGATCCGGCTTTTCTTCAGGTGCTTGCATTTCCGTCCAATCATTGATGAAATCAACAAGTGCTTGAGACTTAACCGCTGTCCGAGGCACATACTTCAAACCGTACGGCCCCAGCTCCATGGCCCACTTTGCAATCCGGCCAGTTGCTTCCCGGTTCTGGATGATATCTCCCAAAGGAGCAGAACTGACCACCGTAATTGGGTGCCCTTGGAAATATTGTTTAAGCTTCCGGCTTGCCATAAAAACTCCATACACCAGCTTCTGCCAATGCGGATACCTTTGCTTGGACTCGATTAACACCTCGCTGATATAATAGACCGGTCATTGAACCGGATGCTCCTTGCCTGCCTCCTTTCGCTCCACCACAATAGCCACGCTGACCGCCCGAGCATTGGCAGCAATCTATAGCAGCAACGGCTCCTTGTCAATGGGAGCGGCGAGCACCGGCGGATTGGCCAATTGCCGCTTTAAGTCCTCAAACGCTTCATCAGCGGCGGAACTCCAGGCAAACTGATCCGTCTTTTTCAACATCTGATACAAAGGGATTGCCTTCTCACCAAGACGACTGATAAACCGGCTTAATGCCGCAATCCGGCCGGCTAGTCGTTGAACATCATTGATACACTTTGGCTTAGCCAGGGAGGTGATGGCCGTGATCTTCTCCGGATTAGCCTCAATTCCCCTGTTGGACACCAACAAACCCTATAGCTTGCCCGCCGGCACACCAAAGACACACTTGTCCGGATTAAGCATCATCTTGTATGTCCTCAGGTTATCAAAGGTTTCCTTTAAATCAGCAATCAAAGTCTCCTTCTCCCTAGACTTAACCACGATATCATCCACGTAAGCATGTACATTACGGCCGATTTGCTTGTGAAGACAATTTTGTACACACCGTTGATAAGTTGCCTGGGCACTCTTGAGCCCGAAGGGCATAGACACATAGCAGAAGGCTCCAAAGGGAGTTATGAATGATGTCTTCTCCTAGTCCTTAACTGCCATTTTGATCTGATGATAGCCAGAATACGCATCCAAAAAACTTAAACGCTCACAACCTGCCGTAGCATCAATAATTTGATCAATATGGGGGAGGGCAAAAGGATCTGCTGGACAAGCCTTATTAAGATCTGTGTAATCCACACACATGAGCCAGGTGCCGTTTTTCTTGAGGACCAGCACCGGATTGGCAAGGCACTAAGGGTGAAAAACTTCAACAATAAAGCCAGCTGCTAAGAGCCTGGCCACCTCTTCTCCAATCGCCTTGCGTCTTTCTTCGTTAAACCGGCGGAGGAACTGTTTCACCGGTTTATATTTAGGATCCACATTAAGTGTGTGCTCAGCGAGTTGCCTCGGTACACCTGGCTTGTCAGAGGGCTTCCATGCAAAAATGACCCGATTCCCACGGATGAACTCGATGAGCGCGCTTTCCTATTTCAGATCCAAGTTGGCACTGATGCTGAACTGCTTGGACGAATCACCAGGTATGAAGTCAACAAGCTTAGTTTCTGCTGCCGATTTGAACTTCAGGGCCGGATCATGCTCCGTAGTCGGCTTCTTCAACGGAGTCATGTCCGCTGGATCAACGTTGTCTTTATAGTACTTCAACTCCTCGGTGGCACAAACCGACTCTGCATAAGCCGCATCTCCTTCCTCGCATTCCAAAGCGATTTTGCAGCTTCCGTGAACCGTTATTGTCCCCTTGTGACCCGGCATCTTGAGCTGCAAATATACATAACAGGGTCGAGCCATAAACTTGGCGTAGGCCGGTCGCCCAAACAGGGCATGATATGGACTTTGGATTTTCACCACTTCAAACGTCAATGTCTCCGACCTGGAATCATGATCATCCCCAAAGGCCACTTCCAGAGCTATCTTACCAATGGGATATGCTGATCTGCCAGGCACTACACCATGGAATACTGTATTAGACGGTTTGAGATTCTTATCTGTTAGTCCCATACGACGGAAGGTCTCATAGTACAGGATGTTAATGCTGCTCCCTCCATCCATGAGCACCTTGGTGAACTTATAACCTCCCACCCGAGGCGCCACCACTAGAGCCAACTAACCCGGATTATCGACCTGGGGAGGGTGATCTTCTCCGCTCCATATGATTGGCTGTTTAGACCAACGTAGATAACGGGGTATGGCCGGTTCAACAGAGTTGACCGCCCGCCTCTGAACTTTCCGGTCTCGCTTGTCCAAGCTGGTGGTGAAGACATGGTACTGCCCATTACTCAACTGCTTTGGGTTGCTCTGGTAACCTGACTGTTGCTGCTGTTGGTTGTAACCACCCTGGTTGTTCTGACTATTTTGACCATTATGTCCGCCTGGATTACCATTGAATCCTAAACCGGAACTTCCTCCACCATAACCTGGCCCGGATCCTGAGCCACCGCCAGATTCGTGATCGTACCGGAAATTATTAGAATTCTTGAACTCTTGCATAATAAAGCAATCCTTCCAAAGGTGGTTTGTTGGCGCCTCCTTCGTCCCATGTTTTGGACAGGGCTGGCTCAGCAGATAGTTTAGGCGGTTTGGGTTAGGGTTGGGTGCTCCATTACGATTTTTCGGCCTACCCTTGCGTCGCTGGCCATTGTCCTATGCGTTGGTATTAGCCACAAAGTCCATGTTACCATCCGCTTTACGCTTGCCTCCTCCACCATTGCCTGCCCAGTGATGCTGCTGACCTTTGAAGCTGATGATCTTCTTCCCTTTCCCTGTCTTGTCATCATCAGATTCGGGATCCTTGGTACTATCAGAATCAGCATATTTCACCAAAGCGGCCATGAGGGTCCCCGTGTCGGTGCAATGACGCTTCATCCGTCCTAACTTCAGCTTCAAGGGACCAAACCGGCAGTTGCCTTCTAGGGTTAATACTGCGGTGTCAGCGTTGATGCGGTCTGAGGAGTGCAACACTTGTGAAACCTGGTGCACCCAATGAGTCGTTGATTCTCCTTCCTCCTGGACGCATGCAGCTAAGTCCACTATCGACATAGGCTGTTTACAGGTATCTTTGAAATTGCTGATAAACTGGGCTCGTAATTGGGCCCATGAACTGATAGAATTAGCCGGCAAGCTTTTTAACCAAGTACGGGCCGTTCCTTCAAGCATCATGGTGAAGTATTTCGCACATGCCGCGTCATCCACATCAAGCATCTCCATGGCCATCTCATAGCTCTCCACCCATGTCTCCGGAGGTTGATCCGCCATGTAATTTGGTACCTTGCGCGGGCCTTTGAAATCGTTGGGCAAGCGCACGTTGCGTAAAGCGGGGATAAGGCAAGGCACCCCCAAAGAACTAGAAGTAACACCATGTTCAGTTAAGGTGGTTGGATGAACCGGCGTGAGCTGCCGAGCCTGATGCTGTGCGGCAAACTCGGCCTCCCTGCGCGCGCGGGCCCGGTCCACCACTCCCTGAGCGTCATCAGCACCACCCGCCGGGTTGTTGTCACGGGGTGCCCCACGTCATTCATTACTCGACACTGCTGGTTCATCCATGTGTCTGCTATAGCTCCGGCTTGGACGGGGGGTCGAGTGGATCCGGTCACGGCTGTACGAGTATGCTTCCTGTTGGGCCAAAGCTGTCCTCAGAAGTTCCTTGACCCGTCGCGTCTCTACTGCCTGCGGCGAGTCACCTTCAATTGGAATGGCCTCCAATCGTGCAGCAGCGGCAACAAGATTGTCCATTGGGTTGGAGTAGTGACCCGGAGGTGTTAAAGCAGCCTGAGGTACAACGGTGTTTTGACGAGGCAGGTCCATCTGACGAGGCTGAACCGGTGCACCGATCCCAGGGGCTCCTGCCCGGTTTCCCTCCAATGGATTGCCGGCTCTTGGTCCTGGAGTGTTGAAAAGGTCTCTGGCCTCGAAAACCGGAGGTAAGCGGGATCGGTGTTTCCTCCTCATGACTTCATGCGACGCGCTTTGGTCCAACATAAGCTTGTAGGCCTGTGCGTCTAAAGCGGCCCGCTCTGCAGCCATCCTGGTGTCCTCAGCCGCCAGATCCGCCTTGGCCTGGATGATCTGTTCCTTTACCTTTGCAATCTCCGTGTTGTGAACGTCCTGATCCGGCGGATTATCTTCTCTCATAAGTACAGCCAACGCATCAAATAGTTCTGATAGAACCTGAGCCGGCGGGCGCACAGGGCCTCCTGCCCCGGCAGCCGTCGCCGCTGCTGAACCGGAGATCGTTGCCGCAGCTGTCGAAGAATGAAGCGCTGCTTGTGTTCCGGCCATGAGTATTCCAACCCGGTTGGGCAGATCAGAGGGGTCCGGAATACTGTCGCCATCGGAACAGCTCCCAATCTGGCCATCTTGCAGCTGATAAAGAGATTCGGTTTCTCCGGTCGAAGATTCGTCACCGGAACAAACGACGGTCGCGCCGTGAAATTCCGATCCATCCTCATAACTTCCTCCATGGATGACTCCTACGAAGGCACGCTTCATGGCCGGTTTAACCCGGGTGGATCGCGCACGCTGAGCCGTCTCGACGAGGTCGGTGCAGATGTCCGGCTCAGGGCCCGGTTCACCGATCTTGCCAATGAAAACGTGAATGCTACCAAAGGGGACCCGGTACCCGTACTCAATTGAGCCGGCCTCGGGGCCCCAGCCTGCGTCGTCGATGTAAAGCTTGCCGCGACGACTCTTAGTCATCCGGCCTACAGCGTAGCCCTCGAGTCCTTCAAAGCAGCCCTCCAGGAACAGGAAACCATCGTGCGATAGCCCCACGGTGGGCGCCAACTGTCGTGGTTTTGTCACGGCAGATGTCCTAGAGAAAGGACTTAGTCGTCGAGCCATCGCGACGGGTTAGCTTGAAGGGGTTAAAGCGGACACACGGATGCAAGAGAGTTTATACTAGTTCGGCCCCTTCGATGAAGGTAAAAGCCTACGTCTAGTTGTGATGGAATTGATGGGTTTTCGATGACTAGGGAGCAAACAAGCTTCGCCTATGTCTCGAGTTGTTGTCTGTTGTCCTTGAACCGCCGCCGGGTCGTCCCCTTATATACACGGGTGACACCCGTCGGTTCACAGAGTCCCAACACCGGTCGATATTCGTATCCGGTTTGGTCTCTCCTTATTCCTAACTTACAATACAAGTTTATATACAAATTCCGGTTTACCGCTACAAGTCTTGAACCGGCTACGGGCCTTAGGCCCTCATCTGCCTTCTTGGGCTTTATCACTTCTGGAACTACTGATGAAGTTGACCCGGCCCAGATAGGCCGGTTTATGCCCAGAAGTAATATCCCCAACAACCCCTATCTCCAACCCCGCTGCAACCGTGAGCTCACCGCCGCCGCGTTCGTTGCTGCCGCAGCTAGCAACCTCGCCTGAACCAACCGAGCACGTAGTTGTGCTCAGCGTGCCCCAAGGAGGCCATAGCAGTACCCCCCTCGCTCTTCTGACCACCATAGCATCGATTCTGTCGATGGCCGAACTCCGGCCACCGCCGCGAGCTCGTTTCCGGCGAGCTCCGGTCGCCCCAGCTCCGGTCGCCCCAGCTCCAGCCACCGCCACCTCTGGATGCGCTGCACCCCTAGCTACTTGTAGCCGCAAAACTGCGTCTGAAACCGTCCCATGTAGCGCCTTCCCACGACGTCTATATAGTTAGTTTTGGTCGTCGCCGTAACTTCGGCGAGAGCCGACGTGGGGCGGTCATTAGCGCTAATCCCCGCCTGCTAAACGGCCCTCAGATGCTGACAGTGGGCCCCACAGCGAGTCAAAGCGCGAGTTAACACGGGATTAGCCTCTCTGTCACTGACCAGTGGGTCCCACAGGTCAGGTTTGACCTGGAGCGGACGTGTTGACTTGTTGACGTTACGCCGACGTCATGCTGATGCAGTAAAGGATTTTCTAGATTTAAAATAATTTAGGAAATGTTAGAAAATAGCTAAAACTTCTAAAAATCATAGAAACTAATCTGTAACTCCAAATGAAATAATTTATATATGAAAAGTGATCAAAAATCCAATCTATCCATATGTACCATTTTCATGCATGTTAGAACAACTTATGGATGCTATTTAGGACAAATCGTATAAAGGGCATTTCAACTTTCACATATGGAGTTTGAATTTGAATCTTGGGTTCGAACCAACTTCATTTAACTTGTTGCTAGCTACATTAGTTCAATCACAACATTTTGCCATGTCATAATCATGCATCATATTGTCGCATTGCATTGATTGTGTTCCTTCTTTGTTTGCCGGTGGTTGTTCCCCCTCAGTAGACGTATGTTTCGACGATGACTTCGATGACACCGATGAAGAGCTATACTATCTTCAGAAGCGCCAGGCAAGCAAAAACCCCTTGTTCATTCCGATACAATCCCACTCTCTCCCTTCTGCTCTCTTTAACTGCATTATTACAACAACGCTTCAACTATTACATGCTACGGTAGTTGAACCCCTTTCCTCCGCATGACCTGTCATTGCCATAGTAAATAGATGAAACCCACTAGGATGAGTAGGAGTTGTTTGAGCCCTAATGTGCCTACTCATTCATGCTTGTTGTCATGCCTGCTACTGCTTAGAGTTGAGTCAGGTCTGATTCATCGGGGATGAATTGGAGGTGTGTGAACATGTCTTACTGTTGAGAGCTAAGTGTGTGAACATGATTTGGTAAAGGTAGCGGTGATAGGCCATGTAGGAGTACATGGTGGGTTGTCTCATTGCAACCGTCCTCGGGAACCGAGTTCTGTGTTTGTGATCCATGAACAGCTACTACAACACATTGGGCCCTGAAATATGACCCCGCTCGACTTATTAACCCCCCTGTCCTCTGTCCAGGAGTTGCAAGTACTTTCTGGTGTTTGTAGTATGCTGGAGGCCATGCACAGCACTGACCCGAGGGGTGGGCTGTGATGCAGTAGGCATGTGGCATGGTGTACTGAGTTGCCTGTTTGGTGCCTCAGGAACCCTGCACACATCGTTTGGGGACGTAGTGGAAACCTCGGCTGGACTCCTTGCGGATGGAACCTGAATAGGCGATAAAACTGGACTAGGGACTTGTGTGGTTAGTCAGGTCATGGTCTACACACACGTCGGCTTTCGCTTGAAGTCTGCCAAGCACATGTCGTGTGCAGACGCTAAGTGGTGGAAACATGTGTGAACAAGTACACCCCTGCAGTGTTATAAATGATCTATTCGAATAGCCGCGTACGCGGTAAAGGACCTCTGGGTTGCCTATACAGTTCATAGACAAGTGAAAGTGGATACTCTAAAATGCGCAAGATAAGCATGAGTGATATGGATGGCGTTCTCATAGGGAGACAGGAGCGGATCCATAGTGGTGCATTGATTGGTGAATATGTGGACTCGTGTGCGCCACCCCAAAAGAGTTACTTGCAGTCATAGTTCAGGATAGCCACTGAGTCAAAGCTGGCATGCTACAGTTAAACTCCACCACCCCCTTTGTTGCTACTGATGCATATGTAGCTAGTTCTGATGTAAGTCTTGCTCGGTACATTTGTACTCACGTTTGCTTAATTTATGTTTTTCCAGAGAGACATCAGTCTCACTGGTAGTTCCGCGTGGATTTCGATGTTTAGCTTGTTACCTCAGCTATGATCTTGTACCCTTGGGAGGGTCTTGTAGATAGTCAGGCTTCTCAGCCTTTTTCATTTGTAGTTGTCTGTACTCAAACAACTTAAGCTTCCGCATGTGCTTATTGCTTGTATGATTTGAATGTTGGGTCATCAGACCCATGTTGGTAATATCTGGCTCCTCGGAGCCTAATGAATAAATACTTTGAGTCATAGAGTTTTGTTGTGATGCCATGTTGTATTTGCACATATCGAGCATATTGTGTGTATGTAAATGAAATGCTTGGTATGTGTGGGATCTGACAACCTAGTTGTTTATGCTTGGTAGCCTCTCTTATCGGGAAATGTCTCCTAGTGCTTCCACTGAGCCATGGTAGCTTGCTACTGCTTCGAAACACTTTGGTTGGCCGACATGTGTCCTTCTTCATTCCTGTGTCTGTCCCTTCGGGGAAATGTCATGCGTTGTTACTTTAAGTCCTTGTAGCTTGCTATGACTTGGGTTCATATGTTGATGACCGACACGTTCATTGCTGGGTCATGTATGCATGTCCCTGTAAGTTAGTGCCACTTTGGATTCACGACTAGTCATGTCGCCCCAGGTTCTCTATCATATGGATGCTAGCGACACTATCATATACGTGAGACAAAAGGTGCAAACGATCCCGGGCCAGGTAAGGTGGCACCAGTGGGAATACCGTGTGTGAGGTCGCAAAGTGATATGATGTGTTACATGCTAGATCAGTGTGACTTAGGATCGGGGTCCTGTCAGCTTTGGTATCAGAGCCCGACTGCCTGTAGGATTACCAAGCCAAACTGGTCGAAGTCGAGTCTAGAAATGCTTTAGTTATATAAGGGAATTGATTGTGGAAGGGAACGTAAGGCTCTTTTTACTCCTTTACCTTATGCCCTTCTGATCTGAGTCAACCTCTTCTTTTCTACGGGGTTTAAAAACTAGGTTTCCTTTCTTTCTATCAAGATCATGTGTTACTAATCCATAGACTTATAGGATTGATGGATTCAAGTCTCAGTTCATTTTCTACTACTTCCGTATGTTCATAGCTGGCCTCAGAACCTTGATATTGTGATGTTGAGTGGTCATGCCACTATTTTGCAGGATGTCTCAAATATTTTTGAGCATTTACAGTCGTTATGTTCTCCGAGTCATCCCAGGTTTCTAAATAGTCTAATACATTTGCAAATCCCTTCTTCTGTTCTCGATGTTCCTTTGGGCCAGATTAACCACACTAATCGTCGAGTTGAGGTACTCCGTTGTCTCGGCATATATGTTGAAGCCATTATTATGACCCTAGGCGTGGTAGAGAACCACTTAGTAATCTAGCAATGCTTTGTATCCCCAGTGTGATGATTCTGGCCATTATTCTCGAAAGCATCCCATGATGCCATTTAGTTAGTAGGCATTCTATTTCTGGGTTCTTGAGCCCAAGATTCACTCTACTCACCTCCTGTTGATAGTGTTGCTCGTACCTTTAGTATATTAGTAACCTTGCGATAGTCCTTGAGGTTTGTGGTATTTCCTTCTTCCAAATACCATGAACTACTTATGCAGAAGTTCCTCGTTGAACCGAAAGACCACAACCAGAGTGCTCTTGATGAGTTCTCGATTCTATGTTGTGACTCTGCCAGTTCTACCTTTCTGCATGGGTTATTCGGAAGAAATATGTTGAACTCGTTCGGCAAGCTAATCTATGCATCCACAACTCAGAAAGTTATATGTTCCTTGAGTTGTCCCTCTTTAGTTGTATTCCGACATTCGTCTATCAGTAGATAGTCAAGGGTATGTGTGCATTCGTGTTCATCGATGCCTATTATTCTTGTTGATAGAGGCAAAGGTGTCCCGATGTTTCGATGAGATGGTGGCTATCGTTTTCTGTGGGAATCGACCTTGACGATCCGACTACGAACGTGCGAGACGTCGCGCCTTAGCAATCGCTAAACCAACTTCCGAGGGGTTATTGACCACGCCGGAGCACAATCAACCTGACCATGAGGGCCTGTTTCCTGCGAGCAAACGAAGAACAAGCAAGAAACTGAGATTGCAATCTGGATATTGCGAATATAAGATGAAAGCTTTATTGATCAAGGTGGGGTTCTGTGACGTCTTGGTCTGGTCGTTGGACACAAACAAAGTACGCGAAGTTGCAGCTATGGCGAACTTTTAATCTAAACAAAACCCAAAATCTAAACGATGCCCTAAGGGCTGTATATATGGAGGAAGAGAGGGGAATTTCGTGGCCCTTGAGGGTGGGGTCCGAATCCAACCCTAACTCTTGTTTCCCCACACATACGGACTCTAAAAATAGCCTATACTTAAGTATTTCGAAATTACATGGGCCTGGCCCATTAATAAGGTGACGCAGCACCTAGAATAGCCTATGGACGAATATTATGAAGTAGCAGCTTGTATATTTCGTCCATGGCTTCATGCACTCCTTATGGCGGCTTCAAAGTCCTGAAATCATCAGTTGTAACTCCGTTCTTGATCCCCTTGCGCATGCCATCAACTTCATGCGTGTTCTTGCTCCAATGTTCATCCTTCTCCAAGCTAGGCCCTTCATTTGAAAGCAAAACAAATGTATCCAATTTAGGCAGCATTATAATCTCATGAACATTAGAATCATTACCAAGAAACGAAAGTACCTGGTAATTTAATTGGCGTGCGCGAGCTCTAGTAATTGGTCCAGTATATGTAACAGTAGGGGCTGTGGGTGTAACAATGGTATTGATGTCCTCATCATCCTCCCCTTCTTGAAATGAAGTCGTCCTCGACGGAAGCTCATCTTCCTCACCCAAATAAGGCTTCAAATCTGCAATATTAAAAGTGGGACTAACCCCAAAATCTGCAGGTAGCTCAAGTTTATATGCATTATCATTTATTTTCTTTAAAACCTTAAAAGGACCATCAGCACGTGGCATTAGCTTTGATTTGCGCAGATTAGGAAATCTATCTTTACGCAAATGTAACCAAACAAGATCTCCAGGTGCAAACACAACATGTTTTCTACCCTTATCTCCAGCAAGTTTATATTTAGCATTCATACGCTCAATGTTTTCCTTAGTTAACTCATGCATTTTTAAAATCAATTCAGAATGTTCTTTAGCATCAAAATTAACCTTCTCCGAAGATGGAAGAGGCAACAAATCAATAGGTGCACGAGGTAGGAAACCATACACAATTTCAAAAGGGCACATCTTAGTAGTAGAATGCAATGAACGATTATAAGCAAATTCAATATGAGGCAAGCATTCTTCCCACATTTTCTTGTTATTCTTCAAAACAGCCCTAAGCATAGTAGACAATGTTCTATTGACTACTTCAGTTTGTCCATCAGTTTGGGGGTGACAAGTAGTACTAAAAAGCAGCTTAGTCCCCAACTTAGCCCATAAACATCTCCAAAAGTGGCTAAGAAATTTAGTATCACGATCTGAAACAATAGTATTTGGCACACCATGTAAGCGAATAATTTCACGAAAGAACAAATCAGCAACACTAACAACATCATCGCTTTTATGACATGGTATAAAGTGTGCCATTTTCGAGAACCTATCCACGACAACAAATATGCTATCCCTCCCCTTCTTTGTTCGAGGTAAACCTAAAACAAAGTCCATAGATATATCCTCCCAAGGAACACTAGGTACAGGCAAAGGCATATATAAACCATGAGGATTGAGTCGTGACTTAGCTCTTTGACATGTAGTGCATCGAGCAACAAAACGCTCAACATCCCGTCTCATCTTTGGCCAAAAGAAATGTGTAGCAAGTATATCCTCCGTCTTCTTGACGCCAAAGTGTCCCATTAATCCTCCTCCATGCGCCTCCTGCAATAACAAAAGACGAACGGAGCTAGCTGGAATGCATAGCTTGTTAGCACGAAACACAAATCCATCGTTAAGAACGAACTTGTTCCAAGTTCTCCCTTCCTTACAATTCTGCAATACATCTTTAAATTCAGCATCATTAACATATTGATCCTTGATGGTCTCCAAACCAAATATTCTAAAGTCAAGTTGTGAAAGCATAGTATAACGACGAGACAAGGCATCAGCAATAACATTTTCTTTACCCTTCTTGTGTTTAATCACATAAGGGAAAGTCTCAATGAATTCAACCCATTTAGCATGTCGACGGTTCAGTTTTGCTTGACTTTTAATGTGTTTCAAAGATTCATGATCAGAATGTATAACAAATTCCTTAGGCCATAAATAATGTTGCCATGTTTCTAAGGTCCGAACAAGAGCATATAATTCTTTATCATAAGTAGAATAGTTCAGACTAGGCCCACTCAATTTTTCAGAAAAGTATGCAACATGTTTTCCATCTTGTAATAACACACCTCCTAATCCAATTCCACTAGCATCACATTCAAGCTCAAAAGTCTTATTGAAATTAGGAAGTCGGAGTAAAGGAGCATGTGTCAACTTATCTTTCAATACCGTGAAGGCTTCTTCCTGTGCGGTACCCCAAACAAAAGGTACATCCTTCTTTGTAAGCTCGTTGAGAGGTGCAGCAATGGTGCTGAAATCTCTCACAAAACGCCTATAAAAACCAGCGAGGCCAAGGAAACTCCTCACTTGTGTGACCGTTTTGGGCTGCGGCCAACTCTCAATAGCTTCAATCTTGGCTTTATCAACTTCAATTCCCTGTGGAGTAACAACATAGCCAAGAAAAGATACTCGGTCGGTGCAAAAGGTGCACTTTCCAAGGTTACCAAACAAACGTGCATCACGTAGAGCAATAAACACAGCACGTAAATGTTCCAAAGGTTCCTCCAAAGATTTGCTATAAATCAATATGTCATCAAAGTAAACTACCACAAATCATCCAATGAAAGCACGTAAAACTTCGTTCATTAACCTCATGAAAGTACTAGGTGCATTAGTTAACCCAAAAGGCATGACTAACCACTCATATAATCCAAACTTAGTTTTAAATGCTGTTTTCCATTCATCTCCCAATTTCATACGAATTTGATGGTAACCACTACGCAAATCAACTTTGGAGAATATTGTAGAGCCACTCAATTCATCAAGCATATCATCTAGCCTAGGAATAGGATGACGATAACGAATAGTAATATTATTAATGCCTCTACAATCAACGCACATACGCGACGTACCATCCTTTTTCGGCACTAAAATGATAGGAACAGCACAAGGACTAAGGGATTCGCGTATATAACCTTTGTCGAGCAGTTCTTGTACTTGACGCATAATCTCCTTCGTCTCCTCTGGATTGGTACGGTATGGTGCACGGTTGGGTAATGATGCACCGGGAATTAAGTCAATTTGATGCTCAATCCCGCGAATAGGTGGTAATCCCGGTGGCACGTCTTGTGGAAAGACGTCGGCGAACTCCTGCAAAATGTTAGTGACAGCAGGAGGCAAAGAGGAAGGCGCGTCCTCGAATGAAAATAATGCCTCTTTGCACACAAAAGCATAGCAAACAGATTTGCTAAAATCTAGATCATCAATATCAGATTTGGTGGCAAGTAAACATGCACTTTTCAATTTAATTTCAGAAGCAACACTAGATTGTTTATTATTATTAGGCTGCATTTGTTGCTCAAATTCTTTTGCCACAATCTGATTTTCACTCTTAGTTTTCTCCTGTTTTGCTTTATTAGCTCTATTAATATCATCTTTCAAAATGGAATCAGGAGTCATAGGAAGCAAAGTAATATTTTTATCCTTATGAACAAGAGTATACTGATTGTTTCTACCATGGTGAATAGAATTTTTATCAAATTGCCATGGTCTACCAAGTAATAAGGAACATGCTTGCATAGGTACCACATCACAATCAACATAATCAGCATATGTGGAGATACTAAAATGCACACGAACAGTACGTGTTACCTTAACCTTGCCGCTGTTGTTGAACCATTGGATGTAGTAAGGATGTGGATGTGGTCTTGTGGTGAGAGATAGCTTCTCCACCATCTCGATGCTAGCCAAATTGTTGCAGCTCCCTCCATCTATGATCACGCGAACAGAACGTTCCTTCACAACTCCCTTTGTATGGAACAAATTATGCCTTTGATTTTGCTCAGCTTGTGTAACCTGCACACTCAAAACACGTTGAGCAACTAAACATTCATACCTGTCAGCATCTTCAGGAGCCATGTATTGCGTCTCATGATCAGAATTGTCTCCACCGTGTTCGTCACGTGTAATAAGAGCCAAAGTCTCCTCATCATAGTCACTAGCGGACTCATACCCACCATCCTCAGTAACAATCATCACACGCTTAGATGGGCATTCTCTCGCATAATGACCTCCACCCTTGCAACGTCGACAAATAATATCATGTGTCTGCCCTGTTGATGCCATGGATGAAGAAGAGCTCTTTGCAGGCCCAGAAGGTGTGCTCTTGGCAGATAGTGGTGATTGTGCCTGCTTTATTGTATCACGGTTGGAGGTGGCAGCCGACGGAGGCGCCGGTGAAGCAGAACGTGTGGAAGTAGATGATGCACGTGGTGTCCATGAAGAAGGTCGACCTGCAGAAAAGTTAGTCCGCGCCAATGCCTGTCGATCTTGCACTTCACGTTCAGCTTTACAAGCAAGATGGAATAAACGAGTGATATTAGTATACTCCTTATACTCTAGAATCGTCTGAATCTCTCTATTTAATCCACCCATAAAATGTGCAAGCATAGCTTCATTCTCCTCAACAATACCACATCTAATCATGCCAGTTTGTAATTCCTGATAATATTCTTCTACAGAATTTTTTCCCTGTCTTAAGCGCTGCAATTTTTGAAGTAATTCACGTTGATAATATGGTGGAACCCAACGAGTACGCATAGCAGTTTTCAAAGCAGCCCAAGTAGCAGGAATGGGATATAATCTACAATGCTCAGACCACCAAACACATGCAAAACTAGTGAATGCACAAACAGCAGCAGGAACACGTCTCTCCTCGGGATATTGTAAACATGTAAATCGTTGTTCAGTTTCTAACTCCCAAGTAAGATATATATCAGGAACATATCTACCCTCAAATGGTGGAATATTCAATTTTAGTTTAGGGAGATGGTCATGATCTCGTACCTGAGGGTGAGCCCTACCATTGCCAATTTTTGCATGTGGACGACCTGATGGTTGCTGTGCTGGTGGTGGCACGTAGTTCTGATTTTGATCAACCTCATCCTCGTAATCGCCAGCAAAATCATCCTCCTCCGCATCAGCAGCAGGAGCCACAGAAGTAGCAACAGCAGCACCAACAGTTTGGCCAGGTGCAAGAGGGAGACGGCTCGCTCGGCGGAGGGCTGTTTCACGATGTGTAGGTAGTCGTCGTTGTTGTTGTTGTAGAGGTGCGTTAGGTGCAGCCGGTGGTGGTGGTGGAAGACGCGCGAGCAATTCATTAAACCTGTCATCGAGTTTTGTTTCGAACGTCTTCTCCATGTCATCTATCTTCTCCATGGCCTCTTCAAATCTGTTTAGCACATCCTGCACCTGTCCATTCATCATTTGCTAAAATTTATCATGCAACTCCTGATTCGTCATGTTCTCCCAGTCAGTCTCGTCGGCTTGTGATCCTGCCATGGTTAGCAACAATAGAAAACACACAAGAATATGATCCTACAGAATACTAACAAGAGGTGGTGGTGGCGGGTGTCACAAATCCATCAAGCAAATCTCAAATTCTTACCAGTTCTTACCCAGCAGAAGGCGGTGATCGGCAACCGTTGTAGTCAAAACTCTCAAAAGCTTGGATAGAGCGATTGCCAGGGAGAGTCAAACGCACGACGTAGAGGTATGTGGAGCTGGGAAGGCTTATAGTATGGTAGCAAAAAGGGTCAGCAATATGCAAAGTTGAATAAACGCTCAACGACGGTACTGTGCTGGTCCTAGGCTAGACCGTGCTAGAGACGCGAGCCTAGAACACTAACAAAATCACGGCGCTGCACGTAAATAAGGGAAAAGCACACTCTGGAACTTTTTTTCCCCTTTTTTTTGCGCTCCTCTTTTTTTTTGCGCTCCTCTTTTTTTTTGCGAGACCTACGCAGGCAAGGAAACACGAATCGGAATTGAGATTGATCTCAAGAACAAACCTAATATGAGAAGAACTCGGATTGGTGGTGGATATATGGTTGTGGTATATGGCAGCGGTGGTGGTATATGGTAGCGGTGGTGGTATGTGGTATATGGATAAGGATTCAGAGCGGTGGCGGATAAACAAAAGTGGTAGATGGGGATGATGATGGTGCGGCGGCGGCGTGACAACTTATCACCAGAACTCGAAACTCTAAAAGACTAGACTCTAAGACCAGCAACTTGACACGACGATGCAACCGCAAAATTTATCATGCAACTCCTGATTCGTCATGTTCTCCCAGTCAGTCTCGTCGGCTTGTGATCCTGCCATGGTTAGCAACAATAGAAAACACACAAGAATATGATCCTACAGAATACTAACAAGAGGTGGTGGTGGCGGGTGTCACAAATCCGTCAAGCAAATCTCAAATTCTTACCAGTTCTTACCCAGCAGCAGGCGGTGATCGGCAACCGTTGTAGTCAAAACTCTCAAAAGCTTGGATAGAGCGATTGCTAGGGAGAGTCAAACGCACGAGGTAGAGGTATGTGGAGCTGGGAAGGCTTATAGTATGGTAGCAAAAAAAAGGTCAGCAATAATCAATTCAGAGATGCAAAGTTGAATAAACGCTCAACGACGGTACTGTGCTGGTCCTAGGCTAGACCGTGCTAGAGACGCGAGCCTAGAACACTAACAAAATCACGGCGCTGCACGTAAATAAGGGAAAAGCACACTCTGGAACTTTTTTTTTCGCTTTTTTTTTGCGCTCCTCTTTTTTTTCTTTTTTTTTGCGAAAAATCACTATAATGGCGAGTGTCTCAAAACTCTTCCCTCGTCAAACTGATAGGATGGGCACGAAATTTTTTTTTCCACTTTTTTTTCGGAAATCAGGGCAGCGACGACGAAAAAGTGCGACAAAAAATCACTATGATGGCACGTGGCTCAAAAGACTCAGAAAAGCCTAAAAATAGGATAGGGAAAAAATATTTTTGCTCGTGAAAATTTTGGCCTAAAAACTGCCCGGGGGTCTCCAGACTCTTTTTTTCTTTCGAGACCTACGCAGGCAAGGAAACACGAATCGGAATTGAGATTGATCTCAAAAACAAACCTAATATGAGAAGAACTCGGATTGGTGGTGGATATATGGTTGTGGTATATGGCAGCGGTGGTGGTATATGGTAGCAGATTGGTGGTGGTATATGGATATGGATTGATGGTGGTATATGGATACGGATTGGAGGTGGTATATGGATACAGATTGGTGATGGTATATGGAGACGGATCGGTGGCGGATAAGCGGTGGTGGTAGATTGCAGGGGCGATGATGATGGTGTGGCGGCGACGTGGTAACTTATGACCAGGCGGCGGCGGCGTGACAACTTATGACCAGAACTCGAAACTCTAAAAGACTAGACTCTAAGACCAGCAACTTGACACGACGATGCAACCGCAAATTCAACAAAGCAAAAACCCTAAAAAGATTATGCAAAGGCTCAGATTGGTTCGGATATGAAGAACTAACCCTAATTTTTTTGTGTGTGGCTGTTTCGTGGACTGTAGGTATGAAGAACAGACTCGATCTAATCTACGAAAAACTGTAAAATCTCACCGAGCAACCTGGAAATCTGATACCACTTGATAGAGGCAAAGGTGTCTCGATGTTTCGATGAGATGGTGGCTATCGTTTTCTGTGGGAGTCGACCTTGACGATCTGACTACGAACGTGCGAGACGTCGCGCCTTAGCAATCGCTAAACCAACTTCCGAGGGGTTATTGACCACGCCGGAGCACGATCAACCTGACCACGACGGCCTGTTTCCTGCGAGCAAACGAAGAACAAGCAAGAAACTGAGATTGCAATCTGGATATTGCGAATATAAGATGAAAGCTTTATTGATCAAGGTGGGGTTCTGTGACGTCTTGGTCTGGTCGTTGGACACAAACAAAGTACGCGAAGTTGCAGCTATGGCGAACTTTTAATCTAAACAAAACCCAAAATCTAAACGATGCCCTAAGGGCTGTATATATGGAGGAAGAGAGGGGAATTTCGTGGCCCTTGAGGGTGGGGTCCGAATCCAACCCTAACTCTTGTTTCCCCACACATACGGACTCTAAAAATAGCCTATACTTAAGTATTTCGAAATTACATGGGCCTGGCCCATTAATAAGGTGACGCAGCACCTAGAATAGCCTATGGACGAATATTATGAAGTAGCATCTTGTATATTTCGTCCATGGGCTTCATGCACTCCTTATGGCGGCTTCAAAGTCCTGAAATCATCAGTTGTAACTCCGTTCTTGATCCCCTTGCGCATGCCATCAACTTCATGCGTGTTCTTGCTCCAATGTTCATCCTTCTCCAAGCTAGGCCCTTCATTTGAAAGCAAAACAAATGTATCCAATTTAGGCAGCATCATAATCTCATGAACATTAGAATCATTACCAAGAAACGAAAGTACCTGGTAATTTAATTGGCGTGCGCGAGCTCTAGTAATTGGTCCAGTATATGTAACAGTAGGGGCTGTGGGTGTAACAATGGTATTGATGTCCTCATCACTTGTGGTGTGTCAAGCCATCCTATTCAGAATGACTTGGAGAAACAAACTCCAATACCACATCCATATCTAGGATTGGGTCAAAGTAGTTGTACTCCGCAGATCAAATTGCCAATCCAGCTTTTGTTCTGTTCTACCATGGAGTGTTGCCATCTTTATGTTAGGATTGTCATGAGAATTGCACCACCTCTTATGAATTCTTGATATAGTGATACTTCTCTCCATCATTGTCTTTTCCTCGGTTCCCATGTTATTATAACCGGAATGACGACAAGTGAATTGTGATGTGTGTAATCAATACTCCTAGCAACCCCGTTGCTGGGTAGCTAAATGGGAAATACTCTCATTCTTAGCGTGCTGGGCACTGAGTCGTCTTCCTAAGATTGATCGTGCTACCTAGTCCATTTTCCTGGTGCACTCTTCGATCAATGAGTTTGGATTATGTTAATTCCTTGCTCTTTCGATCATATTGTCTTTCCCTGAAAAACAAGATTGTTCTCGAGCTTAGTAACATATTGATGGTTCGTGATTTTCTGAAGATCTTCTCAGAAGTATTACCAGGTTGTCACCTGACTGCTATGTTGAGTTTGTGATCAAGTTGGGTTTTCTATAAACCACCCTTTCTCTAAGGATCTGTGTTGGATACTCCTGAACTGGTTGGATAAGTGATGTAGGGTAGAACCCTAATCGGCCAATCTTTCACGAAAGGAGCGGATCCCGCGAAGAACATGAAGAACACGAGGGGAGACACGAGGGGAAACACGAGAGGAAACACGAGAAAATCACTAAACCAACAAGAAATAGTCACACATATGCTAGATCCTCGAGTACATAAGAGATCACACGATACACGGACAACTAAGGACAATAAAAAGGTAACGGTCTTCTCCGTGAGGAGGTCTTGATGGTCTTCTCCGCAAGGAGGTCTTGAATCCAAAGGGATCTTCTCCGAAGAGGGGCCGCGGTCTCTCTCGTGGAGAAGATCTGATGTGGATGAGCAATGCTCTATCTCTAATATGAGATAAACCAATGCTAACCTTAGCTAGAAGAAATAGGAGGTGTATTTATTGTCTTAGTGAAAAAGGGGATGAAGTGGGGTAGATGGGCTGCAACCCAACACATGGCAGCACACAAGCGTCGGACGCCCGGAAGTCACCGGTCATCCCGAGGCTCGCAAGGGTCCGGACGTCCGGTGCCTGTCGGACGTCCGTAGATTCGCCTCGGGTGGGCTTCGGTCGAACGTCCGGTCGGGGTCGGACGCCCGGAGCCTGGAGATCGTCGGACGTCCGGCCCTGGTCGTTCGTCCGCATCTCTTCTTCTTCACGTCCATCTTCCTCTTCGGATTCTCCTTGCTCCTTAGCTTCTTGATGGCTAACTCCTTGACACCTGAGTATGCATAATGTCTTCGTTTGAGGTAGTAGCCATGTCTCATGTGCATCGAAGTGAACTTGTGAGAGGAGAGATGTCACCTCGGTTTAGAGAGCTGTTGCACGTGCTCATGTCATGGGTCCGCTAGGCACTTGGTGAGACGATGGTAGGTCCATGGGGATGACCTTGGGATGCTCCGCATCATCTCCCCTCCCTTGGGGAAGATCCGACCTCGGATCAAATTCTTCATCACCATGCTAGGACAAGAGGTCCTTGACATTGAAGATGTCGCTCACGTTATACTTGCCGCACCGGTGGTCGATCTTGTAAGCGTTGTTGTTGTAGCGGGCAAGCACCTTCAAGGGTCCATCTGCTCGAGGTAGAAGCTTGTAGTTGCGTTCGTTGGGGAAGCGTTCTTTCCGAAGGTGTAGCCACACAAGATCACCAATGTCGAATACCATGGGTTGCTTGTTGATGTTGAGATTGGTCGCACGTCCTTGTACTTGGCGCTCGATGGTGTGCCTTGTATCTTCATGCACCTTCTTGAGATGGTTCACACGTGCACTTGCGTCCAAATTGATGCGCTCTTGTAGTTGTAGAGGAAGAATGTCCAATGGGGACAATGGGTTGAATTCGTAGACGACCTCGAAGGGATACTTGCCGGTTGCGGAGTGTCTTGCTCGGTTGTAGGCGAACTCGGCGGTAGGTAAGTACTCCATGTGTGGTTGGTCACCTCCATTTGGCCGTCGGTTTGTGGATGATACGCCATGGAGAAGAGTAGCTTGATTCTGAGCTTGGCGCATAGGGTCTTCCAAAACTAGCTTAGGAACTTGACGTCGCGGTCTGAGACGATCGTCTTTGGCACTCCATGTAGACGCAATATTTCCCTACAAAAGAGATTGGCAACATGTGAAGCATCGTCTATCTTGTTGCAAGGAATGAAATGTGCTATCTTAGAGAAACGGTCCACAACAACAAATACCGAATCCTTTCCATTTCTAGTACTAGGCAATCCAAGTACAAAATCCATGCTAATATCTTCCCATGGTTGATATGGAATTGGGAGAGGCATATAAAGTCCATGGGATTGAGCTTTAGACTTAGCTTTGCGACATGTAGAGCATCGGTTGGTGAAGCGGTTGACGTCGCGAAACATCTTGGGCCAAAAATAGTTCTTGGAGAGCGTAGCAAAAGTCTTGTTGCGTCCAAAATGTCCCATTAGTCCTCCTCCAGGAGATTCCTGCAAAAGCGAAGAGAAGACTTGGGGATGCAAAGCTTGTTAGCTCTCATAAGATATCCATCTTTGGTGTAATAGCGTTCCCAAGAGGAGTGCGTCAAACACTTGGCATAAGGAGTAGCAAAAGTAGGATCATGCTCATACAAGTCTTTTATGTGCTCAAAGCCAATGACATCCAATTCAAGTTGAGTAACAAGCATGTAGATGTGAGAAAGAGCGTCCGCAACAACGTTTTCCTTACCTTTGATGTACTTGATGACATAAGGGAAAGACTCAATAAATTCACTCCATTTAGAATGACTCTTGTTCAACTTGGTTTGACCCTTAAGGTACTTGAGCGTTTCATGATCGGTATGAATGATGAATTCATGAGGGCGAAGATAGTGTTCCCATTCATGCAAAACACGCACTAAGGCACATAGCTCTTTGTCATAGATCGGGTAATTGAGTTGCGCTCCGGAAAGTTTCTCACTAAAGTAAGCTATGGGTCGCTTCTCTTGCGTTAACACACCTCCTATGCCATTACCACTAGCATCGTAGTGAATCTCAAAGGGTTTGTCAAAGTTGGGTAATGCAAGCACGGGAGCATGAGTAAGCAAATTCTTAATCTCATTGAAAGCGGTATATTGGGATGGTCCCCAAACAAAAGGCGCATTTTTCTTTCTCAAAGCATGCAAAGGCGAAGCAATGGTGCTAAAATCTTTCACAAAGCGATGATAGAAACCCGCCAGGCCAAGAAAGCTACGCACTTGATTCAAGTTGGTTGGTTGGGGCCATGTCTTAATAGCATTGATCTTGGACTCGTCTACATGAACACCCTTAGAAGATACAACAAAACCCAAGAAAACAAGCTTATCAACGCCGAAAACGCACTTTTCCATGTTAGCAAAGAGATGCTCATTTTGAAGAGTTTGTAAAACGGTTCGAACATGGGTGACTGATCTTGAAGAGATTTGCTATAAACAAGGATATCATCGAAGTAGACCACAACAAACACACCAATGTAAGGGTGAAAGACATGATTCATAAGACGCATAAAAGTACCCGGTGCTTCCGATAGACCCATAGGCATGACTAACCACTCATACAACCCAAACTTGGTTTTGAAAGCGGTTTTCCATTCGTCACCCTCTTGTATGCGGATTTCATAGTAACCACTTTTAAGATCAACCTTGGAGAATATAGTGGCACCACTAAGTTCATCAAGCATATCATCAAGGCGTGGAATGGGATACCTATAGCGAACAGTGATAGCATTGATAGGTCCACAATCGGAGCACATGTGAAAGCTACTGTCTCTTTTTGGCACAAGAATGACTGGGACGGCACAAGGGCTCAAAGTTTCACGCACATGTCCATGGTCTATGAGATGCTTTACTTGCCAGTGTATTTCTTTGGTTTCTTCAGGGTTGACATGGT
This sequence comes from Triticum urartu, assembly GCF_003073215.2. Taxonomy (NCBI): domain Eukaryota; kingdom Viridiplantae; phylum Streptophyta; class Magnoliopsida; order Poales; family Poaceae; genus Triticum; species Triticum urartu. Next base: position 310,209,149 of record NC_053024.1, read on the forward strand.
AGGGAGCTTTGTTCAGAAGAGGTGCTCCGGGGATGAGGTCGATTTGGTGTTCGATGCCTCATAGTGAAGGTAGTCCCGGAGGTAGCTCATCGGGGAAACCATCTTGAAATTCCTTCAAAAGAGAAGACAACACTAAAGGTAGAGCGTGAGAAGTGTTAGCTTGTGTTGCATTGTCCTTGCACAAAACGACATAGTGTAGGACACTAGATGGGTTCTCACACACTCCTCTTATCTCACTTTTGGTGGCAAATAGAAGTAAGTTCTTCTTGTCGCTCATCGTGGGGGCACTCGATTTGGGCTTGTGGCGCTCACTCTCTTTTTGGTGGCTCGCTCTCTCACTATTCTCTCCACGGTGGGTGGCTTTCTTGTCGGTGATCACTTGTCTTGGAGACATGGGGCGAAGTACATACTCCTTTCCTATCATCTTGAAGATGTAGTGGTTCGTTCGGCCGTTGTGGATGACTCCTCTATCAAATTACCATGGGCATCCAAGGAGAAGGTGGCAAACGGTCATTGGAACGACGTCGCACTCTAAGGTGTCTTCGTAGGCACCAATTTTGAAGGAGACTTGTACTCGATGCTCGACTTGGATAGTGCCAAAGTCGCTAAGCCATTGAACTTTGTAGGGATGTGGGTGCTTTGCCTTGGCAATTGGAGCTTGGAGAAAAGTTCTTCACTTGCGAGGTTATGACAACTCCCTCCATCGATGATGACCTTGACGGATCTTTCATTGATGCCGCCCTTGGTATGAAAGATATGGCATTGTTGGTCTTCTTCTTGGTGATGTTGGAGAGTCAAGACCTTGGAGACAACGAGAGCGGGACTTGAGTCTTCATCGCAAAAGACTTGTTCCTCTTCATCGTTCACTTGGCGGTGTATGGCCACTTGCTCAAGGGCTTCCATTTCTCCTTCACTCATTGAGTCATAAGTGCCGTCGTCATTGAGGATCATGGTCCTCTTGTTGGTGCACTCGTAGGACTTGTGGCCTTGGCTTCCGCATGTGAAGCATTTGAAGGAACTTGTCTTGACGGTCTCATCGGTTGGGGTAGATGATGATGAAGCTCTCGGCTTAAAGTTGCTTGTAGTAGGATGACTTGCTGTTGATGATGAGGACATCAATACCATTGTTACACCCACAGCCCCTACTGTTACATATACTGGACCAATTACTAGAGCTCGCGCACGCCAATTAAATTACCAGGTACTTTCGTTTCTTGGTAATGATTCTAATGCTCATGAGATTATGATGCTGCCTAAATTGGATACATTTGTTTTGCTTACAAATGAAGGTCCTAGCTTGGAGAAGGATGAACATTGGAGCAAGAACACGAATGGAGTTGATGGCATGCGCAAGGGGATCAAGAACGGAGTTACAAGTGATGATTTCAGGACTTTGAAGCCGCCATAAGGAGTGCATGAAGCCTTGGACGAAATATACAAGATGCCACTTCATAATATTCGTCCATAGGCTATTCTAGGTGCTGCGTCACCTTATTAATGGGCCAGGCCCATGTAATTTCGAAATACTTAAGTATAGGCTATTTTTAGAGTCCGTATGTGTGGGGAAACAAGAGTTAGGGTTGGTTTCGGACCCCACCCTCAAGGGCCACGAAATTCCCCTCTCTTCCTCCATATATACAGCCCTTAGGGCGTCGTTTAGACTTGGGTTTTGTTTAGATTAAAAGTTCGCCATAGCTGCAACTTCGCGTACTTCGTTTGTGTCCAACGACCAGACCAAGACGTCACAGAACCCCACCTTGATCAATAAAGCTTTCATCTTATATTCGCAATATCCAGATTGCAATCTCAGCTTCTTGCTTGTTCTTCGTTTGCTCGCAGGAAACAGGCCCTCGTGGTCAGGTTGATCGTGCTCCGGCGTGGTCAATAACCCCTCGGAAGTTGGTTTAGCGATTGCTAAGGCGTGACGTCTCGCACGTTCGTAGTCGGATCGTCAAGGTCGACTCCCACAGAAAACGATAGCCACCATCTCATCGAAACATCGGGACACCTTTGCTTCTATCAGTTGATGAAGCTTTCTTCGAACTCGACTTGTCGATGTTTCTTGTAGAAGGCTTGGTAGGCGGTGTTGGATTCGTTGAAGCTTGTGTGTTGGAGAAGCCGTATGACTTGGATGAGAACTTGGCATACTTGTAATCGTCTTGCACTTGATGTTCCGCTTTTGTAGCTTGATGCACGAGCCCGGTGAGGTTCGAGTATGGTTGGAAGTCGGCAATCTTCTTGATAGGATGGTTGAGTCCATTCAATAAACGTGCCATAGTTTGCTCATCATCTTCCGTGACATTGGCTCTTATCATGGCAATCTCCATGTCCTTACTTCAACGCTCTTGGTTCCTTGATTGAGTAGTTGAAGTTTCTTGAAGAGGCCGCGGTTGTAGTAGGTTGGTGCAAATCATGCTCTCATGGCATCCTTCATTTGCGCCCAAGTAGTGATGGGCGGTTCACCTCTTGCCTCACGGCGCTCGATGACTTGTTCCCACCAAATGAGGACATAGTCTTGGAACTCAAGGGATGCCATCGCGATCTTCTTCTCCTCTTCATAGTTGTGCAAGAGGAAGATTTTGTCGACCTTAAATTCCCATGAAAGGTACTCTTCGGGGTCGTTGCTTTCATTGAACTTGGGCATGGTGAACTTTAGCTTGCGGTAGCGTTGCTTTTCATTGTGTTGGGGTCGGGGATGATGATGCCCATGTTGTTGATGATTATCAAACTCGTTGTGCTCTTGGCGAGGAGGGTTGTCAACCTCATGTTGCTCTTGTCGTGGAGGACTCCCATTGTCTTCACGCTCTTGGTGAACTTGTGGAGGAACTTGTCAAGGTTGACGTTGCACGCGAGCTTGATGTCGTCGTTCGTGAGCTTCTTCGCGAAGTGCTTCTTCATGTTCACGAACTTGTCGGCCTCGGTTGGCTACGGCTCGACTTGAATCTTGGAGGGCACGTTGCGCCTCAAGTGCTTGAGCTTCACGGAGTTGTTGTTCTTGTCGTTGTGCTTCGGCATCTTGTGCATCTTTGTGTAGACGCGCTCGCTCTTCCTCTTCTTGTTGGCGTTGTCGTTGCCATTCTCCTGCTAGTGCAAAAGCCTCTTGGGTTTGACGTTGTCGGTGCTCTTGAGAGTTGGTGTCGCGTAGAGGATTGAGGCTTGCTTGACGATCATTGCACGCGTCACGGCGAAGAGTGTGCGATGTCGGTGTACTTGAGCCGGGGAGGGTGAAGTCGGAGTGTCGAATTGAGCGGCTCCGTCTTGATGAGGACGAAGTGGAAGAAGAGCGGTTGAGCAACAAAGCACGAATCTCGTCCATTTGTGTGTCGTTCTCTTGCTTGTGATCGTCGAGCTTGTGGTCAAAGTAGTCCCTTGTACGTTGCTTGGAGAGTCGCAAGTCGGCGGCAAGGTTGTCGATGCGTTCACTCATTGCTTGTTGCTCTTGATCAAAGCACGTTGTGCACCAAAGAGGTGGCTGTTGGTGACGTAGGAGTTCATGTCATCGTCGTGCTGAATGAAGAGTGGGTTGGTAGAAGTACTTGGCCTATCCATCATTCCAAGTGAAATATGTGAGTGGGAGAAAGAGAAGATCGTATACCAAATGTACCTTGACCGAAGTTGAAGGTGGATCCATGATCACTCCAATGTGGAACAAGGAAATAGCACAATTGGTACCAATTCTTGTCGGTTTCTCACACCTACACAAGTAAAAGCATATGGTGGATTTGGTTAGGATGGTGGCACAAAATTTGATGCAATTGTAAGTGAGCTTCAATAATGTTGGAAAATATTCGCAAGTTTGCAATGCAATAAGTAGACCAAGCAATATAAGGTACACGGAAGCACACACGCAAAAACATAAGTGGGGTCGTGCAACCAAGGATGAGCCAAAATGTGGAATCCACAAAAATGCTCTTGTTGCACAACACTAGAGAGATGCTAGCACGATTGCATAATAGGCGGATACAAGACTTGTGCACAACCTACTTAGCAAAAATGCAACGACTTCTATCCCAAGTATGCTCAATGCAAGGTCTTTCTATGATATGATCCAAGATGATCTAGTATGACAATCTTAATGTTGTATGATGCTATGGTTCTTGCTTAAAAGCTCTTTGCTTATGTTTCCCTTTTGCTTAAAAGCTTGTTTGTCTCTTTGTTGTATGAGCTCTTTTCTCATGCAATGCTTCACGAACCAAGATAGCAATTGTGTATGCGATGACAACCTTGTGACACAAGAGATGATACCAAGATATGCAACAATGATGTATGTATGCTATGGGAAGTATGATCACTAATGTGCACAAGTATCGTTGTCGGCAATACTCAAAAGGTAGTCTCGATGGGTAAGCGACGCAAAAGAGTAAGGCTATGATGGCTATCAATTTAATGGCAAGAATGATATGTCCAATACCAAGATGAGGTTACCGTTTGTTGGTCCTTGTAAGCAAGGAACGGCTGATGGTGTCAAAATTGTGGCACGAATACCATGATGTAGTCGAGGTAGTCGTTGTTGATGACGCGTCCATGGCGAAGATGAGTGGCGGTGATGTTGATGTCGAACCGTACCTAAATAGCCAAAACACAATAGGACACGGAACCGCAACTCAAATTCTCAAATCTTGTAGTGGCAAAACGTGTCAGAGTGTGAAACGGGTAAGCAATGGTGGTGGTATGCGGAAGTTGTGGGGGTTTATAGGTGGTGGGAGTTCCTATGCAGAATTGTGGGGCAGTGGTGGTGACTAAACTTAAAAAATCATTTTCGTCAGGGTACCTCAGACGTCCGGGATGGGCCAGTCGTCGAACGTCAGGAGACAGTCGGACGTCCAGTGTGATGCGGAGCATCCTACGGGCATCGACATTTCAAGAGTCCATTTGGCAAGTAACACATGCGACATCTACTTCACATACACAAAGGTGAATCATCTCCTTTACACGTGCTCACTTGACCCCTTCAAGGATGGTATACTACTTGACACCCTCTCGTGTGCATGCATAGGTATTGTCGGAACTTCACGGATGACGAGGAGGAGTGCAAGCGCCAAGGAACACCTACACCATCCGTGAGGGAAGCATGGAAGAGAAGACGGAAGAAGAAGGAGTTGCAGAGTCTACAGCGACCAGACGACCGGAAGCCACTTGACGTCCGACCATCTACAGCTGCCGGATGACCGACGAACACCGGACGTCTGACAACCGGACGTCCGACGCTTATAGGATATCCGGTGCCACCGATCCCGAAGTGAAACGACGGACGACCGACGCCGACCGGACGTCCGACACCACCTGTCCTGAGAAGAATCAGCGGACGCCCGACGCGCGCCAGACGTCCAGACCGTCCTGAGCCATCGGACGTCTGACCCGCACCGGTCGTTCGGTACCTTCCTGTGTGCAGCCATGGGCCTTTACCCTTGTACCCCTCTCACACTTACCCCTTCGTGGCTAAGACTATAAATAGACCACCTCCACCTCCTTTCTAGGGTTAGCAAAGCATTAGCTCATATTGCGTGTGAGAGCTTTGCTCATCCACTTGGTTACCTTCTTCTCGGAGATAGCGCCTCCTCGGAGAAGATCCCCCAAGCGGATTCAAGACCCCTTTTTTGGAAGAACATCAAGACCTCCTCATGGAGAAGACCGGTTACCTCTTGTATCGTCAGTTGTTGACTTTGGATCTTCTGTCTCCTCTCGTGTTCCGAGGATCAAGCACATGTGTGACTTAATCTTGTTGGTTTGAGTGTTTCTCTTTGTGCCCCTTTGTGATTTCCCCTCGTGTTCTTCGTGTTAATCGCGGGATTAGCTCCTTTCGTGAAAGATCAGCCCAATAGGGTTCTATCCTACATCATCTTGGTATCATGAGCCACGTTGATCACGATTTCGGAGCCTCCCCTCGTCGTTTTCTAGCCTAATTTTGTTGTGTTCTTCCCCAATTTTGGAAATCCCCACCAAAAATAGCCCCAATTTTTTTGTGATTTGTTGGTTTGACAAAGTTTTGTTGGATTTGATACATGGATTTGCTTGATTTCAAGTGGATCTAGCATCTCCCCAAGTTTCCCCATCTTTCATCCACGAAACCTCATCCATTTTGACCCCAAAATATCCATTTTCCGCCCAAAACCGTGACCCAAAACTCGCATCTCGCGTTGACCCCGATACACTGGACGACCGACCTTTTACGGACATCCGGAGCGCCTAGAACCACCGGACGTCCGACCACTATCGGACGACCGGAACCCCTAACCCGAGCCAAATTTACGGATTTCCTAGCCCGCCCGGACGTCCGACCCCCAGACATCCGACCTTTTCCGGACATCCGTAACCTGTAAAAAACTAACTTCGGTGAAATTTTGTTTCAGCCATAACTAATTCATCCGAACTCCAATTTTGACGTTCTTTAGCTCGTTTTGAAGCTCTTGACATCCCCCTTCCCATAAAAATACCACCAACATCTTTTGACTCCATAAAATTTGTGAATTTTGGCATCTTTGCCTAGGGCTTCCACCACATCATCTGCTACACCACCACCGACTTCCGCAACCTAATCAATTTTGTTCCCCATTGCATTAGTGGTGGATTGAGGAGTGATTTGAGTCTCCTAAGGTGTCTAGGCTACTTAGGGACGATTGCTTCTTCATTAACCACCACCATAAGTTCCGCATAGGCTTACCCACCATACACTTCCGCCACCCCAACTTCACTCAATTTTGTTTGTGTTGTGAGTTGTGTCTCCTAAGGTGTTTAGGCTACTTAGGGACCGTGCTTCCAACTTCAACACCGTGTATAGTCCACCACTACCCTCCATTTCCGCAATCCCATTGAGCTTCCACAACCACCACCGCATCCCGCTACCACCATTTGGACATTTGACATTTCAGATTTTGAGTTCGCGGTTTTTCTGTTTCCTAAGGCGTTTAGGCTACTTAGGGACGAGTCTCAATCATCTTGGTATCTACATCAAGAACACCGCCACTCATCATTGCCAAGGACGGTAACCTCCATATCATCTTGGTATCGTGGTATCCCTCCATTGTATATTCCCTTGTCATTGCATTGATAACCCCTAGCCCATTTTGCGTCACTTGCCTATCGAGACTAGCATTTGAGTATTGTCGGCAATGTTACTTGTGCACATTAGTGATCTACACCATACATTGCATACATACCATATCATATTGGTATCATCATATCATCTTGTGTGCCACAAGTTTGTTCCCGCATATACATTATTGCTATCTTGGTTTGTTCATTGTGGCCATATCACAAAAAAAGAATAAGCTTTTAAGCAAAAGAGAAAGTGCAAATAAGCTTGTAAGAAATAGCCATAGCATCATACCACATTGTCATATCCGTTCATCTTGGATCATCTTGAGAAATACCGATAATCATACATACATAGCATACTTGGGATAGAAAGTTGATACATTTTGCATATCATAGGTTGTGCACAAGTGTCGTATCCGCCTATTGAGCAATCGTGCTAGCGTCTCTCTTGAGTTGTGCAAGACGAGCATTTTCTGTGGATTCCACATTTTGTTCTCATCCTTGGTTGCACGACATCATTTATCTATCTGTGTGTGCGTTTCCGTGTGCCATTCATTGCTATTGGTCTACTTGTTTCACTTGCAAATTTGGGAATCTCTTTCAACATTATTGACTCTTGCTAACTTTTTGCATCAAATTTTTGTGCCACTATCCTCACCGAGCTCCACCATAAGCCTTATTTGTGTAGGTGTGAGAAATTGACAAGATCGATACCAATTGTGATATTTCCTTGTTACATCATTGAGTGATCATTGATCCATCTTCAACATTGGTCAAGGTACATTTGGTATAAGTTCTTCTCTTTCTCCCACTCATATTTGCTCGACTCTTGTGATGGATAGGAAAGGCATTTCATCTTCGGTCTACAACAACAACGACGAGATCGATGCCACGAACAACTCCAACGATGCCAAAATGCAAGCTCAAATGGAGGAGAGCAAAGCCCTCATCAAGTCCTACAAGCGGTCTTCCTCATCTTCGAGAAGACGCTCAAGAGCACATGCCTCCGAGCTACCATCTCCGGCAAAATCACATCGGCATCGACACCATCACCAACAAGGACGTGACGGTCAAGAGCTCAACACCAACAACCGCTCAAAGACTTCACCATCTCCCTTGGCATCTTCGCCAAGCGACTTCAAGCCATCTTCGCCTATGGACATACAGCATCTTCGCCCACAAGCACTTCAAAAGAAGCTCCCCAAGCTCAAGTCCGCGACTTCCAGAAGCTACTACGACCTCGACATCGACCATCCGATTCCTTTCTATGGGACTCAAGAACCCGAGGAGTATCTCGAATGGGAGCATTTGATGGACGACTACCTCAAGCTACATAAAGTTCCTCCCGAAGATCAAGTCAAGTGCGCCACAAGGAACTTACACGACTACGCGTCCACATGGTGGCTTCACACACCTTCGGAGACCTACGACATGAGTCGGCCCAAGACAAAGAGAGCTTTGCGGTGAGAGTTCGTGCCTCCAACCTACACAGAACAACTTCTACGCCAATTGGAGAACACCACCCAAGGATCCAAGTCCATTGACGAGTACTTCAAGGATATGAAGAAAGCCTTGCGATGAGCCAGCTTGGACGACCCCATTTCTATGAAGTTCCACTTCATGATGGGATTGCACAACGACATCTCCAAGACACTCTTCCTTGAGAACTACAAGTCCCTCGACGACTACTACATTTGTGCTCTCAAGGCGGAACGAGAACTCAGGAAGGCCAAGGCTTCTCCACCCCAAGCACACTTCTCAAAGACCAAGCTCCAAGAAGGCGAGCATGAGGATAGTACCACCAAGATGTCCAAGCCCGATGAGCTCCAAGATGATGCTCCCAAGTTCGAATTCACCGCCAGACCTCTTTGTGGCATTGACGATGCCGAGTCTACCATGGCCCTTTTTCAAGATGGTGCGGTGACGAGTACGACTACGGAGACCCTCAAGGACCAAGCTTTGGAGGCGAGCGACAAGGTGGCGAGCAAGGATGATGCTTCCATCTTAGGAGGCGAGAGTGATGATGTGCCATCTTCGGCCTTCATCCATTGCGACGACAATGAGATGGTTGAGTATTTCACCTCGACCACGGCGACGTTTGATGACTTGAGTGACTTGTGCCACCATATTGAGAGTGAGAGTGACTTCACCACTAGCCCCATATATGACGAGTTGCCACAATTCCCATGTGAGTAGAGCCACAACCCCCACCACTTGAGTGAGATGAGTGACTCCACCATATGTGACATTGAGTGCACCTACCTTGAGGGAGTGAGTGAACCACCACATAGAGAGAGTGAGATAGTTGATAGGTCATGTGAGGCCACTTTCAACACTAACGACTTGACCTCTACCTCTATTGTGTCTTCTCATCTAGTGCTAGGCCCCATCTATGATAACGCGCCAATTCGCGATGACTTCATCCTCCCGTTGGACAAGACAATGGCCATGGTGGAATATGATGCACCCCCACATGGTTCCATCAAGATGAAGATGACCACCATTTGGTCTTTCCCACCTCACCCACACCACTTGAGTCGAATGAACAAGGTAACATAGGTGAAGGTGATGCCCTAGTCCCACTAGTGGACATTCATGACATTGATTGCTTGCATGATATTGATCCCTCTATTGACATGCTTCATTCTAGTATGATTTTCCCATGTGATGATTTACCCATTTATGATGAGTATGATGATTGCCTTGTGGAGTCTCTTAGTTGTGATGCCATGTTACATAGGATTTCTTGTGATCATTCTTTTGGTCACATCATGTTTGACAATCCGCTTGACTTGTCATATGCTATGCATGAGATCCATCATATGTCATATTTGCAATCTCATCGTAGTGACTATGCATGTGCCATTAAAATGAACCCAATTTGCACATATGGCATAGATGACAAGCCCATGGTTGTTGGCATTTGTTTTTCTTGTGATGATATTGATATGCTACCTTTGCATCATTTATCTCATATGCCATGCCATGACCACCTAGCTTCGGATATGCATTGCTTTGGATGTTGTCCATTTTCTCCATGTGATGTTTATGATATTGCTCATGAGGAGACCCCCATAGTTTCCTCATACATTTTGGGAGATTTTGATTCATCCCATCCATTGCATGATCCTCATACTTATGTGCCCAATATGCTCCCCATGAATAAAAATGCTATTGTTGTGCCTTATACTTGTATGCTCAATTTGCATCCCCATTGTGTTATACACAATAACTATTCTTTCATGATGGATGACATGTTCTTATACCATGCATCAAATTTCTTTGAGCAACACTTATCTTGTGCTAACTTTCATGTGCACATACACATCATGATGGATGATGTGTACATTTAGCACACACACAATTTCTTTCGTTTGTGTCTCTTTTGTGTAGGTACCCATGAATTATTGTCAACCTCGCAATCCGACGAGTTGACAAAACGAGCTCTGGAGAGCAATGATGACTTGGGATCCCATGGATTGTCTTTCCCACCGCTCTCTTCACGCAAAAACTTCACGCATTTCTTCTACATGACCCTCACTTGGCTATGGGTTATTGTCCATTACATATTCTATGCCCATCTTGCCATGTTCACTTTGCATGATATGCTCATTACTATGCTTTTGCCATGCATTCGTGACCCATGCTTTGCATTACACATGAGGATTGATTCTCATACTTGTATGTGTATTTGCAAGCTTGGTGGATACATTGCTTGTTATTGCCATGTTTGCTTTGTGCCCCATGCCTATGATGATACTATGATCTTGCTTTGTGTTCGTGCTTGCGATATGTCATGTACATTGCCTATGACTATAATTTGCTCACATGACATGATTGACATGCTTTCCTCTAGTATGTTGCATCTTTGCGCTACTAGCTTGCACGACTTGATTCCTATGATTGCCATGAAATGATTTAGTATTGTTACTAAATCAAAACATACTGCAGAAAAAGAAAACAGAAAAGAATTAGAAAGAGAGAGAGAGAGAGAGAGAGAAAGAGAGAAAAGCCAACCTGGGCCACTTACCTAGCGGCCCAGTAGGCCAGCCTAGCCGACTAGCCCTGCCAGTCACCACTAACCTCACGCCAGAGGGACGCAACATGCGTGGCCGCCACACGCGAGCATGCGCCTCGCTAGCTCCTGCTTGCCGCCGAGGGCCTGGACGCCTCCACGAGTGCCACACAGACCCCTTCAACCCTCTCCCATTCTCCCCGTGCCTCTCCCCTCTCCTCTGCTCTCTCCCTCGCAGCCACCTGAGCGAGCCCATCGCCGTCGTTCACTGCCACCGCGTCCACCGAGCTCCCCTCGCCCCTCTGCTTTGTCCAACGGGCCTGCCTCGACGCCGTGGATCACCAAGATGAAGCACGCGCCCGCGGGACGCCAGAAACATCGCCTTCATCTTCGTGTTCCTCGTCGGCCACCGGAGATCGCCGTCGTTGTTTCGTTGTCACCAAGTCGTCCCCAACCTGCCGAGCACCTCTTCCGGCACCCTATGAGCCCCAACATCTTTCCCCTCTCCTCTTGCGATCAAATTTGGCCCCTATCTTCAACCCCGCTGCAACTGTGAGCTCACCGCCGCCGCGTTCGTTGCTTTCGTAGCTAGCAACCTCGCCTGAACCAACCAAGCACGTAGTTGTGCTCAGCGTGCCCCCAGGAGGCCATAGCACTACCTACCTCGCTCTTCCGACCACCGTAGCATCGACTCTGTCGATGGCCGAACTCCAGCCGCCGCCACCTCTGGATGCGCCGCACCCCCAGCTACTTGTAGCCACAAACCGCGTCTGAAACCGCCCTCTGTAGTGCCTTCCCGCGACGTCTCTATAGTCGGTTTTGGTCGTTGCCATAACTCTGGCGAGAGCTGACATGGTGTGGTCATTAGCGCTAATCCTCGCCAGCTAAACCGCCCTCAGACGCTGACAGTGGGCCCCGCAGCGAGTCAAAGAGCGAGTCAACACGGGATTAGCCTCTCTGTCACTAACTAGTGGGTCCCACAGGTCAGGTTTGACCTAGAGCGGCCCTGTTGACTTGCTGACGTTACGCCGACGTCATGCTGACGCAGTAAAGGATTTTCTGGATTTAAAATAATTCAGGAAATTTCAGAAAAATAGCTAAAACTTCTAAAAATCATAGAAACTAATCTGTAACTCTAAATGAAATAATTTATATATGAAAAATGATCAAAAAATCCAATCTATCCATTTGTACCATTTTCATGCATGTTAGAACAAATTATGGATGTTGTTTAGGATAAATCGTCTAAAGGGCGTTCAACCTTTCACATATGTTGTTTGAATTTGAACCTTGGGTTCAAACCAACTTCATTTAACTTGTTGCTAGCTACATTAGTTCCAATCATAGCATTTTGCCATGTCATGATCATGCATCATATAGTCGCATTGCATTGATTGTGTTCCTTCTCTGTTTGCCGGTGGTTGTTCCCCCTTAGTAGACGTATGTTTCGACGATGAGTTCGATGACACCGACAAAGAGCTATACTATCTTCAGAAGCGCCAGGCAAGCAAAACCCCCTGGTTCTGTCCGATACAATCCCACTCTCTCGCTTCTGCTCTCTTTAACTGCATTAGTACAACAACGCTTCAACTATTACATGCTACGGTAGTTGAACCCCTTTCCTCTGCATGACCTGTCATTGCCACAATAAATAGATGAAACCCACTAGCATGAGTAGGAGTTGTTTGAGCCCTGATGTGCCTACTCATTCATGCTTGTTGTCATGCCTGCTACTACTTAGAGTTGAGTCAGGTCTGATTCATAGGGGATGAATTGGAGGTGTGTGAACATGCCTTACTATTGAGAGCTAAGTGTGTGAACACGATTTGGTAAAGGTAGCGGTGAGAGGCCATGTAGGAGTACATGGTGGGTTGTCTCATTGCAACTTTCCTCGGGAACTGAGTTCTGTGTTTGTGATCCATGAACAGCTACTACCACACGTTGGGCCCTGAAATATGACCCCCGCTCGACTTATTAACCCCCTGTCCTCTGTCCAGGAGTGGCAAGTACTTTCTGGTGTTTGTAGTATGCTGGAGGCCGTGCGCAGTGCTGACCCGAGGGGTGGGCTATGAAGCGGTAGGCACGTGGCACGGTGTACTGAGTCGCCTGTTTGGTGCCTCGGGAACCCTGCACACATCGTTCGGGGCCGTAGTGGAAACCTCTGCCGGACTCCCTGCGGATGGAACCTGAATAGGCGATAAACCTGGACTAGGGACTTGTGTGGTTAGTCAGGTCATGGTCTACACCCACGTCGGCTTTCGCTTGAAGTCTGCCGAGCACATGTCATGTGCAGACGCTAAGTGGTGGAAACATGTGTGAACAAGTACACCCTTGCAGGGTTATAAATGATCTATTCGAATAGCCGCATTCGCAGTAAAGGACCTCTGGGTTGCCTATACAGTTCATAGACAAGTGAAAGTGGATACTCTAAAATCACTACACCACGACACTCAAAGCAACATCAAACAATCTATCGGCATAGGTCACCTAAGGCGACACATTTAGTGTCGACAAAGACCTTTCTCGACAGAAAGAAGCTATCGCCTATAGTCCTGTCAAGAAAGGTCATTTCCGACAGATAAATCTATGCTGACAGGAAGTATGACACCATTTTTGAGATCTACACCGACAGACTACTATGTGCCGACAGTTCATCTGCCAGTGTGCTATACCGACAGATTGTGCGACATCCATTGTTACACCGATAGTTTGTCTATCAATGCGCTATGCCGATAGTTTGTGCGACGTCAAATACTTATACCGACACATTTGTTGCTAGTGTTCTACATTTTAGCACAAATGCAAATGCACAATATTTTTTATATAAATTGCATTCATAATATTAAATTCATGTACAATATGCAACACATACAAACAATTGCACTCTTCTATTCATCACAAGATATCATTGATCAATGCATTAATTTTAATATATATATATATATATAAGATTCAATAGTTTTCTTCACTCAACTTAGCTACAACCATTATGGAAATACACAAGTCGGATATACAAGAGAGGCATGTTACAAACATAATGGCCAAAGTTCATAAGAGACCAAGGTCTTGTTCCCTGGACTGCTACTGCTACAGAATATTATGGAAGACCATATCTTCAATCGCCAAGCCAAATCAACTTCCATATGAACAAAATGTGTCATCCATGTTCTTAAGAAAAGCAACCACAAGAACATCTTCTATCAACTAGTGGACTTCCTACTTTCTACCATTTTTCCCTACAAAAGAACGCATATGTTTCAGCAATCTTTGAAACAATACAATGTATTCAAATGCATGAGTTGCCTTTGAGTCCAAAGGTCTAAGAAACAGAAGATGTACAAGAAAAGTAAACTGATACTTGATGGCCTCACCTCTCAAATACAAATTATGCATGTCATTGCGGTTCATGCATTCTGTAGTTATAAAACAAAGATTCAATTTATAAAAGGTAACCTTATTAGAATATATATTCCAAAGTCAGCATAGCACCTAGCATATCAGAAATGGCTTACTATAAAAATTTATGAACTCGCCGATGAGCACTCAGGTTGTTCTAAGCCATCAGGAGTAAGGTCCTTACTGTAATTTCAGAGATTGCATTCAAAACTACTCAATCAGCAAAACGGTACAACACCTATGTTTACCTACAAAAGGAGTCGGGTGTAATCCTAATATGTGGACTGAACAATATATGCTTCCCAGAAAAATAATGGTCAAGTTTTGTTTTTTTGTGGTTGAGCTTTAAAAGAGAGCAAGCTTCAGTTTAGCTGCTAGGACTTGCAGATCGACGGACAACTGTACCACTCACCGTATTTGAACAAATATGCAAGCAAACATTCAGTTTAGCCTGCATACTAAATCACACATTTCTACTAGCTTCCATGATCAAGTCTCTGAACTTGATACTATTTGCATGATAATGGGGGCTGTGCTGCACACATATAACCATAGAAACCAAACATTTTATGTTCTGCTATAACCCAGATTCAGTATCACCTTATCGTGCCCTTAATTCTTATCTATTTCCGATAGAAATTAGATACTCTAGTAGCCTGATGCATCATCCATTTATAATGACACTACAAACTACATTGTGTGTGTTTAATTATGAAGCATGAAACCTGACAAGAAAAATACAAAGATTGCCCAAAAGAAAAATAATAGTGTTTAGTTCAAACTGAGGACCATTTCCCCCATTCTGAAGCAATGTCTTCCTGAACCAGGCATCAAACGAAACATAGCAGTGTCTGTCAAGACCCCGATTCCAAGTCACACTGATCTAGCCTGTAACACCTCATATCACTTTGCAGCCTCACGCACAGTTTCCCATGGGTGTCGCCTTACCATGGCCCGGGACTGTTTGCGCCTTTTGGCTCACATATATGATAGTGTCGCTAGCATCCATATGACAGAGAACCCGGGCCGACATGACTAGTCGTGAACCCAAAGTGGCACTAACTTACAGGGACATGCATACATGAATCAACCTCGAGCATGTCGGTGAACAGCGTATGAATCCGATCTGTAGCAACTGGGCTAAAAGGACTCCAGGAACCCGGGTTGTACCAGGCTAACAGGACTCCGGATGTCTCCGCGTGAGATTTCCCCGAAGTGACAGACATAGGAACGAAGTGAATCACATGCCGGCCAGTCAAGTGTTCCGGAGCAGTAGTGCTGGGCTAGCAGGACTCCGGTGAACCGGGCTGTAGCGGACTACTATGGCTCATGGAAGCATAAGACAACATTTCCCCATAATAGAGGCTACCAAGGATAAACAACTAGATTGTCGGATCCCACACATACCAAGCATTTCAAACATACACACAATATGCTCGATATGTGTAAATACAACATGGCATCACAACAAAACTCTACAACTCAAAGGACTTTATTTAGAAGGCTCCAGAGAGCCTTACATAATATGTTCATACAGGTAGGGGTCACACGACCCGAAACTCAAGTCATACAAACATACAAGCACATGCGGAAGCAAACTTGTCTGAGTACAGACAACTAGAAAGCAAGAAGGCTTGACGAAGCCTGTCTATCTACAAGGCCCTTCACGGCTCGGGATCACCACCTGGGTGGCAAGTCACTTGTCAATGTCGAGATCTACATAGAACCCATCGGAGGGGGCGGTGTTCTCTTCTGCAACAGTAATTAAGCAAACATGAGTACAAAGGTACTCAACAAGTCTTACAACAGATCCTACTATACATGCAACATTCTCAAGAAGGATAGTGGGGTTATTGCAGCAAGCTAGCTTTGATTCTTGGCTAAGCTATCCTACGAGACAACAACTTGTAAATGTTTTGCGCACACGAGTCCACTACTCACCACAACAATACACTACCGAGGTCCTCCTCCGTCATCCTACGGAAGGGCCATCCACGGCACTCACACTTGTCTTGAGGCTTTTAGGAGTATCCATTTACTTCTCTATGAACTGTATAGGCAACCAAGTAGTCCTTTACCACGGACGGACTATTCGAATAGATAATGTTGACCCTGCAGGGGTGTACTTCTTCATACACGCTCTCACCACTTATCGTTGTTTACACGACATGTACTCGGCAACCTTCAAGGGGAAGCCCAACGAGGGTGTCTGCCACGGCCTACCTAAACACTCAAGTCTCTAGTCCAGGTTTATCGCCTATCCAGGTTCCATCCGCAGGGTGTCCGGCCGAGGTTTCCACATACGGCCCCGAACGATGTGTACAGGGTTCCAAGAAACCAAACGAGCGCCCGGCATTCCCGGCCACGGTGTATCTACCGCATCATAGCCCACCCCTAGGGTCAGCGCTACGCACGGCCGCCAACACATATCCTATAAACACCAGAAACTAGTTGCAACTCCTGGACAGAGAACTAGGGTGGTTAAGAAGTCAAGAGGGTCCATTGGTTTCGGACCCAATGCATAGTAGTAGCTGGTTGTTAAATCACACATATACAGATCTTGGTGCTTAAGGACGGTTCCAATGAAACAACCCACCATGTACTCCTACATGCCCTCTCATCGATACCTTTACCAAATCATGTTCAACACATCACTCACATTACCGACATAATCATTTTACTGTAGCCCATCACCCAGATGAACCAGACCTGACACAACTCTAAGCATAGCAGGCATAGCAAGGTAGCAAACACAGACATGGCTCGATCAACTCCTACACATGCTAGTGGGTTTCATCTAGTTACTGTGGCAATGACAGGTCATGTAGAGGAAATGGGTTCAACTATCGCATCACACAGTAGTTTGAAACGTTGTTGTCTTAATGTAGTAAATGAGAGCAGGAGCGAGAACATGGGATTGTATCGATATGATCAATGGGGCTGCTTGCCTGATGGAGTGGTAGTAGGGTACTTCCCTTCAGTCGGATATTCGTAGGTATCCTCGGAGGCAGAACCTACCACGAAAGACACAAGGGAACACAATCATCACATGACAATATGCAACAATATGATGCATGCTATCACATGGCAATATGGTTGTGCTTTGGCTAATGCATTCTAAAAGAGGTTGGTTTGAGTCCATTTGAATCAAAGATTCAAATATAAGCTCATGACATGAAGTCATATTAGTGCTTTAACTTGTTTCACTTAAACGACAAGGTTAAAGTGTTCTGACATGCATGAAACCATTACAGATGGAAAGATTGGATTTTTCTGATCATTTTTCATATATAAATCTTCACATTTGGAGTTACAGATTAATTTCTATGAAGTTTAGAACATTTTCTGGAATTTCTGGTATAAGAATAAATCCAGTAATTGAATTACTGCTTTCGCATTGAGTCGGGGTGACGTCAGCAGTCAACGGGGACGGTCCAGGGCAAACCTGACTAGTGGGTTCCGCGTGTCAGTGTCATTAGTTTAACTAATTTTTAGTTAGTCATAATCCTAACTTAATTAGCAGGCGGGTCCCACTTGTCATAGACCCAGAGGGGTCAAACTGGGCCCACCCGGAGTCAAACACGGTCAGCGGGGTCAAACTTGCCAGTGTTTAGCCACCAGCGAGGCCAAATGCGGCAGGGCAGTGTGGGATTTTCACTCCGACGACCAAATGGACGGCGGAGGCCACCTACGCGTAGCTGGGAGCAAGCCGCGTCGAGTGGTGCTAGTGGTTGGGCTCGTGGTCGCCGGAAACAACGCCGGCGACGAGCATGGTGGCGGCCGGAGCTCGGACGAGCCCGAACTCGTCGCTAGGAGGCATGGAGCGGTGCTACGGGCTCCTGTGCGTGCGGTGAAGATGATGGCGTGCTCGGTTTCGAGCCAACGTGGTTGTGGCCACGACGGTGATGTGCGGTGGTGGCGGCGGGTGCAGCCGAGCTTGGTGCGGTCGCTATGGTGCTTGAGAAGGCAAACAGAGAGGATGGGGAGGTAGCTGAGCTCACGACGATCACGGTGCAGCAGACGACAAGGTCGGGGACGAGCTGGTACGATGGTGACGGCGAAGGGGATCTCTGGCGGTGTTCGGTGAAGGCGAGGTTGAAGAAGATGGCGTAGGGCGTGCGAGCGGTCGGGGCTCGGCTAGCTCGACGAAGCGGACGACGGTGGAGCTCAGGGACACGATGGGGCGGCGCGAGGACGACGATGGCTGCGAGAACTATGGCGGCGCGGGCGCGACAGCGTCGGCCATGGCGACGAGAGGAGCTCTCGCGTGCCGGCACAGTGCTGGGCCACCAGGTGGGCTGCGGCCAGGTAAGCCCTCTGCTCTCTGCTTTCTGTTTTTCTTTTTATTTGTCTTTGTTCTGTGTTTTGAAATAGTAGAAATACTATTCCATTTAGGAAAAACCTGAGAATATTCAAAGGAACATTTGAAAATATTCTCAACAGCCTAAAAATACCTTCAAGATTATTTGGGCATTTTAAAATATTTATAGTATTCAAATTGCCCAAATGCAAATACTTATGGCTTGGTGCAGAAATCTAGAATAGCCTCCAAAAATATGAAACCATTTTTGGCAAAGGGTTTAGCCAGGAACAAAGATGGTGAACATTTATGAAGGGCATTTCAGGTTCATTGAAATTGTTTTTAGTAAACCCTAGTTGTTATCAGGGGGTGTTGGGGGTTCTGTCATCCCCATTTCCAAGTTTCTTATAAATAAACATGATGCAAGCACTCTAATGCATGAACTAGCTAGGGTGTGACAACTCACCCCCACTCAACAGAATCTCGTCCCGAGATTTAGGGTCCGTCGGGAAGAAGGTGGGGTACTCAAGTCAAAGATGATCCTCCCTTTCCCAAGTGGCTTCTTTCTCGGAATGGTGTGACCATTGAACCTTGAGAAACTTGATGTTATGGCATCGAGTGGTACGCTCGGCTTGATCAAGGATACGAACAGGATATTCCCAGTATGTGAGATTATCTTGGAGATCAAGGGTTTCATGGTCCACTCCACGGATAGGATCCAAGAAGCAACGCCTTAGTTGAGAGACGTGGAAGACATCATGAACTCTAGAAAGATGCGGAGGTAGTTCCAATTGGTAGGCAACTTCTCCTCGTGTGGCAAGAATGCGAAAGGGACCAATGTAACGAGGAGCCAATTTGCCTTTGATACCGAATCGATGGGTTCCCTTCAGAGGAATAACCTGAAGGTAAGCATTCTCGTCGACTTCAAAAGTCATGGCCTTATGTTTACGATCATATTGGATCTTTTGACAGGATTGGGCTGTTTTAAGATTTTCACGAACAATGGGAACTTGCTCTTCTGCTTCCTGGATCATATCCAGGCCAAAGAATTGTCTTTCCCCGGTTTCTAACCAGTTAAGAGGCATTCGACACCTTCGTCCATAGAGAACTTAAAAAGGAGCTTTGCCCAAGCTAGATTGATAGCTATTGTCATAAGCAAATTCGGCAAAGGGAAGGCATTTCTCCCAATCCATTCCGAATGAGATAACAGAAGCTCAGAGCATATCTTCCAAAATTTGATTGACGCGTTCTACTTGACCACTTGGTTGAGGGTGGAAGGCGGTGCTAAAGGAGAGGAGAGTCCTTTAGCATTTTGGAAACTTTCCCAAAATTGAGAGGTGAAGAGACTTCCATGGTTTGAGTTAATCTCCAATGGAACACCATGAAGAGACACTATTCGAGAGATATACAGGTCTGCCAGCTGGCTAGCGGTTATACTCTCCCAAACAGGTAGGAAGTGGGCTACTTTGGAAACACAATCGATTACAACGAAAATAACATTATTCCCTTTCTTGGTCCTGGGAAACCTGGTGATGAAGTCCATACCGATTTTATCCCATTTAAATTAAGGAATAGCTAAAGGTTGAAGGGTGCCAGCAGGCTGTTGATGCTCTTCTTTAACACCACGACAGATGTCGCAATTTGCAATATATTGAGCGATCTCTCTCTTCATCCTAGTCCACCAAAACCTCTGGCATAGGTCTTGATACATTTTAGTACTACCTGGATGAATGGTGAGAGGAGAATCATGAGCTTCCTTAAGGATCAGCCGCCTCATGTTTCGTGCCTTGGGAACCACTAAGCAGTTCCCAAAGAACACGACACCTTGATCATCAATGGAGAAACAATTTGCGACTCCTTTATTGATGTTCCTCTTGATACGGGAAATTCGCGGGTCAACCTTCTGTGCTTTGATGATCTGACCCGTAAGGGTAGGTTTTGCCACCAAGGTAGATAAGAATCCTTGAGGAACAATGTGAAGGTTAAGCTTCCGAAATTCCTCGTGGAGAAGTGGTTGACTTTGTTGTAACATCAGGTTGTTACAATATGATTTACGACTTAGTGCATCAGCCATAACATTGGCTTTTCCCGGGGTGTAAGTTATCCCTAAGTCGTAATCTGAGATCAACTCGACCCAACGTCTTTCCCTGAGATTCAAATCTGGTTGGGTGTAGATATATTTCAGACTTTGGTGATCGGTGAAGATCTCGCAACAATTACCGAGAAGGTAATGTCGCCAAGTTTTAAGTGCATGGACTACAGCTGCAAGCTCCAGATCATGTGTGGGACAGCTTTCCTCGTGTGGGTGTAACTGTCATGAAGCATAGGCAATTACCTAATGATCTTGCATGAGTATGCAACCTAGTCCTTCTCGCGAGGCATCGCAATAGATAATAAAGTCATTGGAGAAATCTAGGGGTACCAGTACGGGAGCAGATGTCAGGCGTCTTTTCAGTTCCTGAAAGCTGAACTCGCACTGTGGGGTCCACTCGAACTTCTTATCTTTCTTCAGGAGTTTAGTTAGAGGTTTAGCAACCTAGGAGAAATTCTCGACAAAGCGGCGACAATAGCTCGCTAAGCCAAGGAAACTCCGAACTTGCTTGACCGTTTCAGGTGGAGTCCAATCAAGGACAGCTTGAACTCGCTCGGGATTGATAGCAATACCCTTACCAGAGATTACATGGCCTAGGTAGGTCACTTCTGGCAACCAAAATTCACATTTGGAGAATTTGGCATAAAGTCGATGCTCTCGAAGTTTCGTCAATACTAGCCTTAGATGTTCGGCACATTCTTCCTCATTCTTGGAGTAGATGAGTATATCATCGAGGTATACCACGATGAATTTATCCAAATACTCCATGAAGATCGAGTTCATTAACCGGGAGAAGGTGGCTGGGGCATTGGTTAAACCGAAGGACATGATGGTGTACTCGTATTGGCCATAACGAATAACAAAAGCCGTTTTGGGAATGTCCTCGTTCTTGATTTTGATTTGATGGTAGCCCAACCTCAAATCCATTTTGGAGAAGATTGAGGATCTAGCGAGCTGATCATACATGTCATTGATCCTAGGGAGCGGATACTTGTTCTTTATGGTGACCAAGTTGACGGGTCGATAATCTACAAGCATCCGATCCGTACCATCCTTCTTCTTGACGAAGAGGACGGGGCAAGCCCATGGAGAAGAACTAGGACGGATGAAACCCTTTTTCAAGGACTCATCAAGTTGTTTCTTAAGTTTGGCTAGTTCTAGGGGTGCCATCTTATAAGGTCTTTTAGAGATTGGAACGGTTCCTGGTACAAGGTCTATCACAAACTCGACATCCCTGTCAGGTGGAACACCTAGAAATTCTTCTGGAAAGACATCCGGGAAGTCACGGACTACCGGAATATCTTCAAGGTCTGGAAGAGGGTTGGCATTTAGGGAGTAGAGCTGACGCTTGGCCACTCGGGTTAAGACATTGACTGTCTTGCCCGATGGGTGAGTAAGTTGAATAGTTCTAGTGGCACAATCAATCTTAGCATAATGGGCTGACATCCAGTCCATGCCTAAGATGATATTTATGTCCGAGGACTTGAGAGCTATTAAGGATGCAAGGAAGACAAGTCTATCGACAAGAATTTCATTCCCATGGCTTACTCTAGAAGTTTGCCATCTAGAGCCAGGGGTTTGAATTTCCATGGTGGTGGGCATGTCACGAATGTGGTGTTATGCGACCGAGCATAGCTCTCAAATATGAATGAATGAGATGCTCTAGTATCAAAAAGAACAGATGCCGGATGGCAGTTAACAAGAAGCGTACCAAGAACGATGTTAGGATCATCATGAGCCTCCTCTGCTGAGACATAGTTAACATGGCCACGTGCAGTGGTGGCCGGCTTGGCATAAAGCACCTTTCCCACTGGCTTACCACGGCCAACGGAATTTCCACACTGGTTGGGGTTGTTGTTCTGGGGGCACTCTCGACTGTAGTGACCCGGCTCTCCGCACTTGAAGCATGTCACAGTGTTGGTGCGCGGAGCAGCATTGGCGGCCGGTCCACCATAAGCCTTAGGCGGTGTATACTGCTGGGTTGGGCAAGGCACCTCATAGGATGGCCTTGAAGTGAACCTGGGTGGCAGAGCTGTGTTTGGAATCCACACCCGATGCTTCTGAGAACCAGAGCCGGATGAAGAACCAAAATCACGGGAATGCTTACGTGTAGCTTCAAAGTCAGTCTGACCGGTCTCAGCACTGATGGCTTTGTTCACAAGCTTCTGGAAAGAGGTGCACTCATGCAAACGGAGGTCACGGCGAAGCTCGGGGCTAAGTCCCTTCCGGAACCTCACCTGCTTCTTGGCGTTAGTGGACGCTTCCTCAGGTGCATAACATGCCAACTTTCCAAACTCACGGCTGTAGGCATCCACGGTCAGTCTGCCTTGGGTGAAGTTGCGGAATTCCTCTCTCTTGCGATCCATAAGACCCTCCGGAATGTGGTGTTCACGGAAAGCCACGCTGAATTCATCCCAAGTGGTAACCTGGCCGGCTGGGCGCATAGCTTCATAGTTTTCCCACCAAAAGCTAGTAGGGCCCTCAAGGCGATAAGCAGCGTAAGTGACTTTGTCAGCTTCGGCTACGCGTGCAGAACGTAGCTTATGGGTAATGCTGCAAAGCCAATCATCCGCATCGAGAGGCTCGACTGAATGATGGAAGGTTGGTGGAGTCAGCTTGATGAAATCATTGAGAGACACCAAGTCGTTCCTCTAGGAACGTGCAGTATTCTGCTTGATGTGTTCTAACAACTGGTTGGTCTCGCGTTTATTCCTTTCTGCCTCCAACATGACTTCAGCCAAAGAAGGTGGATGGGGCAGATTCCCATCCCTAGCTCCACTGGCTTCACCCTGCTCCTGAACAGCAGGGGTGCTTCGGGTGTTCACCATCCTAGGAAATCAAAACAACGGTTTAGACAAGGATGGCAAAACCATGGCATAAGAATACAAAATGTAATGGATGACACAGAATGCAGAGATGTTCATTCGTACGACATGGTAATACAGAATCTGCCATATATATATATATATATATATATATATATACCATCGGTCATACACAGCATACATAGTTTAGTACAAGCCCAGGCTCAAGTACAACTATGGTGAGGAACATTACATCTCATCAGAGGCATTCCAAGCTCCTATACATTATTTTTTCTACACCTCCGAAATTCAGGACAGACTAAGTCATATTCCACCAGACGCGCAGGTCTATGGAAATACAACTGTTACAATACTAGGAAACTACTACCAACTCAGATGTCTCCGTAGTAATCTTCATAGAGATTACCACCATATCCTGGGAGCTGAACATGATCATCTGGAAACAGTCGGTTCTGTGGAGATTGCGGTCCATAAGGACTCGGATGTGGCATTGGTCCAACAAACGGTGGCAGACGGGGTCCA
Organism: Triticum urartu; assembly: GCF_003073215.2. Lineage (NCBI taxonomy): Eukaryota > Viridiplantae > Streptophyta > Magnoliopsida > Poales > Poaceae > Triticum > Triticum urartu. The sequence continues at coordinate 310,233,334 of NC_053024.1, forward strand.
CGGGGAGGGGTGATGCCTCCTACATCACGCCAGTCGATATGATCTAGCAGACCAGACCGCACGGGGTACAAATCCCTCATGTCCATAGAACCATCCTGCACGGCAGGTGCAAACCGTGTCAGAGTGGCCCAGTGATCAGCTTGACTGTTGAAAAGCTCCATTTGCAAGGCATGATTCTCACAGTCCTTGTCCTCAAGCATCTCTGTGGTGGTGCGGAGAAGTGAATCCTCATGGGAGGAGTCAGCGTAGAGAGCCTGGTAGTAACCTTCTGCACCAGGAGTGATGCTGGCATATAGTGGAACTCAGTGTTCCAAAGAAAAGGAAGTCTAGCTCGCATGATGGTCATCATCGAGTAAGTTGCGTCCTGTACGGACATCTCGATGGTAATCCCAAGTCCATATGAACAATGGAGGGATTCAGTAGCTTCAGGATAGGAAGGGTATATCCTGACTGTGCAAAGATATTGGCTCTGGTTGAAATCTCGATAGTGCTCCTCAATGGTATATTCAGGATACCATCGATAGCCCGCCTCGGTCATCACACGGACTAGCATGGCCGTGTGACCAGGTACATCGAGGCATCAAGTCAAAGGAACCACTTGATTCTGGGTGCGAGTGGCCATCTGAAAGCAGGAAATAATGCAAAGGCATTAGAATTTTCTAGGGGAAATCGGACAGCATAACGGCTGTAAATGCTCAGAAAAAGATTTGAGACATTCACAACAGTTAGCAAAACCACTCAACAACATCATATCAAGGTTCTGGTTCAAGTAACAACATACTAAAAGTAGTAGAAACTGAACTGAGGCCTGAAACCAACAATCCTAAGATTCTACGGATTAGTAACACGTGAACCTGATAGAAGATGAGATCCTAGTCCTTAACCCACGTAGAAAGAGAAGAGGATGACTCATATCAGAGGGCATAAGGTAAAGGAGTAAAAAGAGCCTTACGTCCCTCCCACAACCAATTCCCCTACATATAACTAAAGCATTTCTAGACTCAACATCGACCAGTTTGGCTTGACGAACCTACAGGCAGCCCGTCTCTGATGCTAACGCTGTCAGGAGCCCGATTCCAAGTCACACTGATCTAGCCTGTAACACCTCATATCACATTGCGGCCTCACGCACGGTATTCCCATGGGTGTTGCCTTACCATGGCCCGGGACCATTTGCGCGTTTTGTCTCATGTATATGATAGTGTCGCTAGCATCCATATGACAGAGAACCCGAGCCGACATGACTAGTCGTGAGCCCAAAGTGGCACTAACTTATAGGGACATGCATACATGAATCAACCTCGAGCATGTCGGTTAGCAGCTTATGAATCCGGGCTGTAGCAACTGGGCTAACAGGACTCCGGGAACCCGGGATGTAGCAGGCTAACAGGACTCCGGATATCTCCACGTGACATTTCCCCGAAGGGATAGACACAGGAACGAAGTGAATCACATGTCGGCCAGTCAAGTGTTCCGGAGCAGTAGTGCGCTGGGCTAGCAGGACTCCGGTGAACCGGGCTGTAGCGGACTACTATGGCTCATGGAAGCACAAGACTACATTTCCCTATAAGAGAGGCTACCAAGGATAAACAACTAGATTGTCGGATCCAACACATACTGAGCATTTCAAACATACACATAATATGCTCGATATGTGTAAATACAACATGGAATCACAACAAAACTCTACAACTCAAAGTACTTTATTTAGAAGGCTCAAGAGATCCTTACATAATATGTTCATACAGGTAGGGGTCACACGACCCGACACTCAAGTCATACAAACATACAAGCACATGCAGAAGCAAACTTTTCTGAGTACAAACAACTAGAAAGCAAGAAGGCTTGACGAAGCATGTCTATATACAAGGCCCTTCATGGCTCGAGATCACCGCCTGGATGGCAAGTCACTCATAAACATCGAGATCTACATAGAACCCATCGGAGGGGCGGTGTTCTCTTCTGCAACAGTAGTTAAGCAAACATGAGTACAAAGGTACTCAACAAGTCTTACAACAGATCCTACTATACATGCAACATTCTCAAGAAGGATAGTGGGGTTATTGCAGCAAGCTAGCTTTGACTCTTGGCTAAGCTATCCTATGAGACAACAACTTGTAAATGTTTTGTGCACATGAGTCCACTACTCACCACAAAAATACACTACCGTGGATCCTCCTCCGTCATCCTACGGAAGGGCCATCCACGACATTCACACTTGTCTTGAGGCTTTTAGGAGTATCCATTTACTTGTCTATGAACAGTATAGGCAACCAAGCAGTCCTTTACCACGGACGCGACTATTCGAATAGATGATGTTAACCCTATAGGGGTGTACTTCTTCATACACGCTCTCACCACTTATCGTCGTTTACATGACATGTACTAGGCATCCTTCAAGCAGAAGCCCAACGAGGGTGTCGGCCACGGCCTACCTAAACACTCAAGTCTCTAGTCCAGGTTTATCGCCTATCCAGGTTCCATCCACAGGGAGTCCGGCCGAGGTTTCCACATACAGCCCCGAACGATGTGTACAGGGTTCCGAGACACCAAACGGGCGCCCGGCATGCTGGCCACGGTGTATCTATCGCATCATAGCCCACCCCTAGGGTCAGCGCTTTGCACGGCCGCCAACACATATCCTATAATCACCAGAAACTAGTTGCAACTCCTGGACAGAGAACTAGGGTGGTTAAGAAGCCGAGAGGGTCCATTGGTTTCGGGCCCAATGCATGGTAGTAGCTGGTTCTTAAATCACACATACAGATCTCGGTGCTTAAGGACGGTTCCAATGAAACAACCAACCATGTACTCCTACATGGCCTCTCATTGATACCTTTACCAAATTGTGTTCAACACATCGCTCACATTACTGACATAATCATTTCACTCTAGCTCATCACCCAGATGAACCAGACCTGACACAACTCTAAGCATAACAGGCATAGCAAGGTAGGAAACACAGACATGGATCAATCAACTCCTACACATGCTAGTGGGTTTCATCTAGTTACTGTGGCAATGACAGGTCATGCAGAGGAAATGGGTTCAACTACCGCAGCACACAGCAGTTTGAAACGTTGTTGTCTTAATGCAGTAAATGAGAGCAGGAGCGAGAACATGGGATTGTATCGATATGATCAATGGGGCTGCTTGCCTGATGGAGTGGTAGTAGGGTACTGCCGTTCAGTCGGATATTCGTAGGTATCCTTGGAGGCAGAACTGATACGTCTCTAACGTATCTACAATTTTTTATTGTTCCATGCTATTATATTGCCAACCTTGGATGTTTTATATGCATTTATATGCTATTTTATATGATTTTTGGGACTAACCTATTAACCTAGAGCCTAGTGTCAGTTTCTGTTTTTACCTTGTTTTAGAGTATCACAGAAAAGGAAAATCAAATGGAGTCCAATTGACCTGAAACTTCACGGAACTTATTTTTGGACCAGAAGAAGCCCACGGAGTATCGGAGTTGGACCAGGAGAGTCCCGGGCTGCCCACGAGGGTGGGGGCGCGCCCACCCCCCTGAGCATGCCCCCTGCCTCGTGGACAGCCCGGAGGTCCACCGACATACTTCTTCCTCCCATATATACCCATATACCCTAAAAATTTCGGGGAGCACAATAGATCGGGAGTTCTGCCGCCAGAAGCCTCCGTAGGCACCGAAAACCAATCTAGACCCGTCCCGGCACCCTGCCGGAGGGGGAATCCCTCTCCGGTGGCCATCTTCATCTTCCCGGTGCTCTCCATGACGAGGAGGGAGTAGTTCTCCCTTGGGGCTGAGGGTATGTACCAGTAGCTATGTGTTTGATCTCTCTCTCTCTCTCTCTCTCTCTCTCGTGTTCTTGAGGTGGTACGATCTTGATGTATCGCGAGCTTTGCTATTATAGTTGGATCTTATGATGTTTCTCCCCCTCTACTATCTTGTAATGGATTGAGTTTTCCCTTTGAAGTTATCTTATCGGATTGAGTCTTTAAGGATTTGAGAACACTTGATGTATGTCTTGCGTGGGATACCCGTGGTGACAATGGGGTATTCTATTGACCCACTTGATGTATGTTTTGGTGATCAACTTGCGGGTTCCGCCCATGAACCTATGCATAGGGGTTGGCACACGTTTTCGTCTTGACTCTCCTGTAGAAACCTTGGGGCACTCTTTGAGGTCCTATGTGCTGGTTGAATAGATGAATCTGAGATTGTGTGATGCATATCGTATAATCATACCCACGGATACTTGAGGTGACATTGGAGTATCTAGGTGACATTAGGGTTTTGGTTGATTTGTGTCTTAAGGTGTTATTCTAGTACGAACTCTAGGGCTATTTGTGACACTGATAGGAATAGCCCAACGGATTGATTGGAAAGAATAACTTTGAGGTGGTTTCGTACCCTACCATAATCTCTTCGTTTGTTCTCCGCTATAAGTGGCTTTGGAGTGACTCTTTGTTGCATGTTGAGGGATAGTTATGTGATCCAATTATGTTATTATTGTTGAGAGAACTTGCACTAGTGAAAGTATGAACCCTAGGCCTTGTTTCCTAGCATTGCAATACCATTTGTGCTCACTTTTATCATTAGTTACCTTGCTGTTTTTATAATTTCAGATTACAAAAACCATTATCTACTATCCATATACCACTTGTATCACCATCTCTTCGCCAAACTAGTGCACCTATACAATTTACCATTATATTGGGTGTGTTGGGGACACAAGAGACTCTTTGTTTTTGGTTGCAGGGTTGCTTGAGAGAGACCATCTTCATCCTACGCATCCCACGGATTGATAAACCTCAGGTCATCCACTTGAGGAAAATTTCCTACTGTCCTACAAACCTCTGCACTTGGAGGCCCAACAACATCTACAAGAAGAAGGTTGTGTAGTAGACATCAAGCTCTTTTCCGGCGCCGTTGCCGGGGAGGTTAGCGCTTGAAGGTATATCTTTAGATCTTGCAATCGAGCCTTTTAGTTTCTTGTTTTAGCACTAGTTTAGTTTATAAAAGAAAACTACAAAAAATATGGAATTAAGTTTGCCTCATACGCTTCATCTTTTTAATATCTTTCGTGAGTATGATGGAAAAGAAAATTGTGCCAAAGTGTTAGAAGAAGAATGAATTAAAATGTTTGGCACTAAATCTTTGAATGATGAGCATGATTGCAATTTTGTTAGTATGAACTCCTTGAATATCCATAGTACTAATGATGATTGCACTAGTTATGATGAAAATGTCTCCCATAAACATGTCAATTTTTGTGGAGTGCATTGGGTTTGCAAGTACACACCAAATAGGGAAGATAGATATTGCAAGAGGCATAAGCATTTAGAAACTAAATTGTTGCAAGAAAGGCTAGATGTTTGTGCTGAAAATTTAAATTTTCTTAGCCGTACCTGTGAACTTTGCAATGAACGTGATCATTTCAGTACCCAATGCAAATTGTTTCATGATCGTATCGTGTCCAAAAATTTTGATGACTTGATTTCTCTTGCACATCATAATGAACTTAGTTTGCTCTTGGGTTATGAAGAAATGAAACGTATAACTAAGGTTATTTCAGAATTTTCCCTTTATAGAGTTCTTAATTTTGATCTAGAAGAAATTTATATGTATTGTGCGGTGAATTGCATTGAAAACCCTTATATTGCCAATTACATAAAGAAAAGAAAACAAATAGAGGATGAAGAGAATACTAATGAAAGGGAAGAGACTTCCCAATATCCTCCTATTATTTCTTATGAAGAATCAGGTAATGAGAAGGAGCCTTCTATTCAACCAATCTCATTAATAAGGAGCTCCAAAAAGAGGATTGAACCCACACATGATGTGGTGAAAAAGAAGAAAAGAAAAAGGAAGAGAGGTAAAAATATATCTCTCCCAAATAATGCTGCTCCTATTACTGTTGTGCCTCATGAAAATATAATTGTGGAAGATGATGCACTTGATGATGATCTCGTTATGCCTATTGCTTGTTGTGATGATTGTGATTGGGAAGATAATGATACTTCTTATGATCTTGAAAATCTTTTTGGCACTTGCTTGGAAGAATATGATAATTGCAATACTATTGGTGCTATCCATACTATCAATGATGAGAGTGATTATGCTTATGATATGAAAAGGCCCAAGCTTGGGCCTGCTATGTTTGAAGAAGATGATGTTTTTGAGAATATATTTGCTGCAATTAATGTTTGTCCCAAGCTTGGGGATGCTACGTTTAATGCAGATGATATTTTTTGTCCCCCAAGTTTTGATAAGCAAATTTATAATGATGATAACATACCTCCTACTTATCACGATTATATTGATGAAATTGGATTTGGAGAGGTCATGACTTTATTTAGTAATGATTCCACTATCTTGGAAGAGGTTTCAATTGATTATCATGAGAACAAAGTTGCTACTTATGATAATTATTGTGATGATACATATGCTACAAAAAGTAGTGATGATTATATTTATAAAACTTGTCATGATTATGATTACCCTTTTTCTGAACATTACTCTTTTAATGTGGAAACAATTTATAGTATTCGAGTCTCTTATGATACTCCCACTATTCCGAAGGAGAAGAATTTTGCTTATGCGGAGAGTAGTAAATTTTCTATGCCTGTAGATCATGAAAAGAATGCTTTAGGTGCTGGTTATATTGTTGAATTCATTCAGGATGCTACTGAAAATTATTATGAGGGAGGAATATATGCTTGTAGGAATTGCAATAATATCAAGTTTCCTCTCTATGTGCTTAAAGTTTCAAAGTTATGCTTGTTTTGCCTTCCTATGATAGTCGATTATTGTTCCCATAAGCCACAACCTTGTGTGGGGAGTCGTGGATAGGGCCGTTGGCTTGGGCTTGGCATCCCGGTCGTCCTCCTCGCCCATGGAGCCGAGTGCCTGCTGCACCAAATCAAGCAGGAAAATAAATATCATATTATTCCATGGTCAGACATCCAATCAAGTGGCAAAAGAAATAAATAAAGAAGATCACATGAAGATTCTAAGAAAAAGAACAACTTATTTGTAAAACCCTCCATTAATTTAATCTAGTTTTGTTTCAACCAAGCAGCAACTTGATCATGGTTTACTATTTATTTATCCTGGACCGAACTAGTAGATTTGATGAACAATGGCTGAATAAGAAAACTACTACTATAAGTCCAGTCCCTAGAACCAACAAATATTAAGCATCGATCCCATGGTCTGCAAGGGTCAAAGTAAAGAGCAATTCCTACTGTACCAGATTAGATTGTTTACTCAATAAATAAACCTAAAATTTAATCTATAAGCAAGCAACATCGAAATCATTAAATAAAAACCTCAAGAGGAGCAACCCGCAAAAAAGATGCATTCAGTTTGATATATCAATGTAAACAAGACAAACAACGCTTAAACAATGAAAACAGAAGCAAGAAAGAATAATTGATGTTGATGTGGCTTGCATGTGACTCCATTTTCGGTTGCGACATCGACTAGAACATCTTAGGCAAAGAGGGATCACAAGTCCAGAGCAAAATAAGATAAATGCATTTACTCACAATTCCTAGTTCCTTACCAAACAACAATAACAAGATAGTCAGGCCACTTGCATCAGACCATAAACTGGCCAGAATTAATGCGATGATACAGAAAATGTAGAGGGAGGAGAGTTGTTGTTTATTACCACCATTGATTGTTGTTGTTGTAGTTGATCAAAAGGGTGACTTGGTTGCTTCCTAATCTCGATACTGATCCAGTTCCAACCGACCTCCTGCCAGGAGCTGGACTAGAGGGATTCCAGCTCTACCTACAAACCAGGCATATTAATTGGCAATATATAACATGTATCTATCTAATTCGCAGCAAGGAAATCAATCAACTAAAAGAGAGTCATGTCCTGAATATTAATTGGTAACCAAGATCCAACCACCAGAATAATGGCATGCCAGGATGCCAAAAACTGTTAGTTCAACAAGGAGAATATATCAAGGGAAAATCCAAAAAGAAGAAACAAGGCTTGCCGCTGGTCTATCCACAAAGTACCTGGGATAGATATATGCTAGCAGCTAGCATTCTTGCTGGAATAATATTCGCATGTATGTGCTTGCAAACTAAACCACACATTTTCTGCTAGCTGCCATGATTAAGGCCCGGGATTTGATACTATTTGCATAATCAGGGTGCTGTTATACAAATACAAATATAGAAACCAAATACTCAATGTTCTTCCATAACCCGGATTTACTATCATCATATTGTGCCCTTACTTATTATCAGTTTTGATAGAAACTAGGTATTATGACAGTCTAATGCATCCAATGTTTATAATGACATTACAAATTGTACCATTAAGCAGCTTAGGAGGACTGTCCTCTATTCCTGTAATAGAACCGACGTAAATTCTTGACTTGCCTCCACCACCTACATATGAAGATTAACTAATTGTTAGTACATTACTGACAAATGTTCTCTCTTGGATAGACGCATCACTACATGTGTACATAATTAGGACATACATATCACATTTGTTACTTCATAGACCCACACATAATCAGATTTAGCTACAAGGCTTTGAAAGCCGGCATCCTTGCAATAAGAAAAAAATAAATGAAAAATAAAATATGCCACTCACAAAGGGAAACGTAATTACAATTCTAACAGAAGAATGACACGCATCCCTCTCCTTTGTAATGGCTCGGCCAGGAAATTGTTACATGTTACAAATTTGTGGATGATGCACGCACAAGAACAACCATGGATTTATTTAACTACTGGAACAGGCCAACCGATTCATGGTTGGATCTGTTTAGTTACCTGCACATACTAGAAAACCACTGACACAGCTTACCTATAGCAACTAGATCTGGAGGTGGGGCAAGGAAGGGGCGACGAGAAACCACTCACATACCAGAAGCTTACCTCTTGAAATCTGTAGGCAGGACGGAGGGAAGAAAATCAGCCGAAACAGAGGTCGCATGTGGAGAAAAATTGGCAGTGGATCCTCGGCGGCGGTTGATGGCGCTACCGCTCCTCGGCGTGGCGGACGGAGCTGCTGCTCCTGGGCGGATGGTGCCCTGCGGGGAGAGAGGCCAGGGTCGGAAATGATGTGACACGAGGGGACCAGAGGACGGGCGGCAGCGCGCAGATCAGGGGCGGCGGCGCAGTTGAGTTAGGTTTAGGTCGGGGGCGGCGGCGCAATCGAGTAGAGAGAGGGGGAGGGGGATTGGGGACTGGACAGGTGTGTTTTTTATTTTTATTTTGCTGGTCTGGTTCGACTCGCGTCTTTTCCATCGCGCGCGCATGGCTCTCTTTCCACGCCTTATTCTTCGGATGTGGGTGGAAGGAAACTACCCCGACACCTTTTCTGTTCCTACGAATCACCGACACACAAACAATTAGTAAAGATGGTAACTGTCGACATAAATTACGTCAGTGCTCTAGTGGTGCTACGGCGACGGATAATGTGCCAATGAGGTTATATAACACTGTCATACTATGTGTCGGTATAGTTTGGGGCAAAAGAACTGTCGGTGATGCTCACTTTTACCAACATATGCATGTCGTCTTTGTAGTTTCGTGGTGTAGTGAATGCGCAAGATAAGAATGAGTGATATGGATGGCGTTCATAGGGAGACCGGAGCGGATGCATAGTGGTGTATTGATTCATGAATATGTGGACTCGTGTGCGCCACCCCAAAAGATTTACTTGCAGTCATAGTTCAGGAGAGCCACTTAGTCAAAGTTGGCTTGCTGCAGTTAAACTCCACCACCCCCCTTTGTTGATACTGATGCATATGTAGCTAGTTCTAATGTAAGTCTTGCTGGGTACATTTGTATTCACGTTTGCTTAATTTATTTATTTTCAGAGAGACTTCAGTCTCACTGGTAGTTCCGTGTGGACTTCGACATTTATCTCGTTACCTTAGCTACAATCTTGTACCCTTGGGAGGGTCTTGTAGATAGTCAGGCTTCTCAGCCTTTTTCATTTGTAGTTGTCTGTACTCAGACAAGTTAAGCTTCCGCATGTGCTTATTGCTTGTATGATTTGAATGTTGGGTCATCAGACCCATGTTTGTAATATTTGGCTCCTCGGAGCCTAATGAATAAATACTTTGAGTCGTAGAGTTTTGTTTTGATGCCATGTTGTATTTGCACATATCGAGCATATTGTGTGTATGTTATTGAAATGCTTGGTATGTGTGGGATCCGACAACCTAGTTGTTTATCCTTGGTAGCCTCTCTTACCGGGAAATGTCTCCTAGTGCTTCCACTGAGCCATGGTAGCTTGCTACTTCCCCGGAACACTTTGGCTGGCCGACATGTGTCCTTCTTCATTCGTGTGTCTGTCCCTTCGGGGAAATGTCATGCGTTGTCCCTTTAAGTCCTTGTAGCTTGCTACAACTTGGGTTCATACGTTGATGACCGACACGTTCATTGTCGGGTCATGTATGCCTGTCCCTGTAAGTTAGTGCCACTTTGGACTCACGACTAGTCATGTCGCCCTAGGTTCTCTGTCATATGGATGCTAGCGACACTATCATAAACGTGAGCCAAAAGGCGCAAACGGTGTAACACCCACGATGCGGCTATATATCCCACGTGTCGGAGCACGACTTAGAGGCATAACCGCATTGTAGGCATGTCGCAAGAGGGGTAATCTTTACACATCCCATGTACTGAATAAGAAAGGGATAAAGAGTTAGCTTACAATCGCCACTTCACACAATACATGAATATAGCATTACATCATCCATAATACAATCAAGGTCCGACTACGGAACCAAAATAAAGAAAGACAACCCCTAATGCTAGATCCCCGATCGCCCCGACTGGGCTCCACTACTAATCAACTAGAAACGAAACAACACAACGAACACGATCTTCATCGAGCTCCCACTTGAGCTGGGTTGCGTCACCTGCACTGGTATCATCAGCACCTGCAACTGGTTGGAAGTATCTGTGAGTCACGAGGACTCAGTAATCTCACACCCGCGAGATCAAGACTATTTAAGCTTATGGGTAGGAAAGGGTAGTGAGGTGGAGCTGCAGCAAGCACTAGCATATATGGAAGCTAACTTACGCAAATAAGAGCGAGAAGAGAAGCAAAGCACGGCCGTGAACTAGAAGTGATCCAGAAGTGATCCTGAAACTACTTACGTTCAAGCATAACACAAGAACCATGTTCACTTCCCGGACTCCACCCGAAAGAGACCATCACGGTTACACACGCGGTTGATGCATTTTAATTAAGTCAAGCGTCAAGTTCTCTACAACCGGATATGAAGAAATTCCCATCTGCCCATAACCGCGGGCACGGCTTTCGAAATTTCAAAACCCTGCAGGGGTGTCCCAACTTAGCCCATCACAAGCTCTCACGGTCAACGAAGGATATTCCTTCTCCCAGGACGACCCGATCAGACTCGGAATCCCGGTTATAGGACATTTCGACAATGGTAAAACAAGACCAGCAAGACCACCCGCTGTGCCGACAAATCCCGATAGGAGCTGCACATATCTCGTTCCCAGGGCACACCGGATAAGCTAAGCGTACAGGAGCCAACGTAACCCAAGTTGCCAAGGGACGGCCCTGCACGGTGCTCTAGTTTGGACCAACACTCAGAGGAGCACTGGCCCGGGGGTTTAAAATAAAGATGACCCTCGGGAGCGCGACTCCCAAGGGAAAAAGGCTTAGGTGGCAAATGGTAAAAACAAGGTTGGGCCTTGCTGGAGGAGTTTTATTCAAAGCGAACTGTCAAGGGGTTCCCATTACAACCCAACCGCGTAAGGAACACAAAATCAAGGAACATAACACCAGTATGACGGAAACTAGGGCGGCATGAGTGGAACAAAACACCAGGCATAAGGCCGAGCCTTCCACCCTTTACCAAGTATATAGCCGCATTAATTAAAATAAGAGATATTGTGATATCCCAAAAAATATCCATGTTCCAACAAGGAACAAACTCCATCTTCACCTGCAAATAACAACGCTATAAGAGGGGCTGAGCAAAGCGGTAACATAGCCAAATAACGGTTTGCTAGGAAAGGTGGGTTAGAGGCTTGACATGGCAATATGGGAGGCATGATATAGCAAGTGGTAGGTATCGCGGCATAGTAATAGAGCGAGCAACTAGCAAGCAAAGAGAGAAGGGATTTCGAGGGTATGGTCATCTTGCCTGAGATCCCGCAAGGAAGAAGAACGAGTCCATGAAGAAGACAAACGGATGTAGTCGAACGGATCCTCACAAATGCGACGTTATCGGAACTAACCCAAAGAAGCAACACCGGAAAGAAGCAAACAACATAGTAAACAACCAACACATAAGCATGGCATGATGCACAACCAAGTATGATGCATGTCCGGCTTAATGAGGCATGGCATGGCAAAGTGCACAAACAATACTACAAATTAAGTGGAGCTCAATATGCAACGAGTTGCATATTGACGGAACACCACATGTCTTATTTAGTTCTCTCTCGTTTATGTACCCAACAATATTAAATGTTGATTAACAAGGCAAGGGGTGAAGCACAACAAAACTACCTATCTAGGCAAGTTTAAATGAGGCCGGAAACAACGAACAACAATTCCGGTAAAACACGATAAGCATATTTTCAGGTTTGGTACTGTTCTGCCCTAAATCATATTTTAGAGTTGTTAAACATGCAAAGTAATGCCACCATGTTAAACTAGGCATTTTTCTACCCCATTAACATATAAAGTTTATTAAATTCCGAGTTACGGTTATTTAGTTATGAATTAAAGCATTTTATCATGGCAATTAAGCAAATTAAGGTAAACATCATTTTAGACATTTTAAACATGATTGAAAATGGCATATTATGAAACTACACAAAATTCTAAGCAACTTTCATATATAGAGTTTTTACATGTGATGCTTAGTTTGTGAATTCAGATATGCATGAAGTTCAAGGGGGTTTTGTAAAACTAGAAAACTCTGGATAATTGGACAAAATCGCAGGCAAGAAAAAAAACACACTGGGCCAAAAGTGGTTGGCCCAATAGTGCACAGGGAAAAAGTGTGGGGCTGCTCACATCGGGCCGTGGCCCGGTCGGGAGATGCTGGAGAAGGGGCACGTTGGGCCGGCCTGCATGCAGCCCACGCGAGCGCTGGAGCTGGGCCAGTTGCTGGACCTCGCGCGAGACACGACCCAGGCGTGGGTTGCTGGGGTCAACGCGACGATGAGGGATCGCTCATCCTCTGTTCAGAGGAGGACGGGGCAGAAGGTAGGGGCGATGCAGGGAAGCAGAGGCGTGGTGGTCTCGATGGGCAGCGGGTGGTCTCAGCAGGCTCTTTGAGTCTGGGTGAAGCTTTCCGCAAGATGTCATGGCGCTTCTCCATGTATCCCAGCCATCCACTGGTTGCTCCAGGGTGCCCGTCAACCGTCCTTCACCCAGTAGTGTGTATTGAATTCTTGTCTCGAGTCTTGAAATCTTGAAGTCTTGAAAGTCCTGAAGATGCAGTCCTTGCCGATGCCATCATGAATTTTTCATCATTGACATAGAGTCCTCCATTCTCACACCACTCTCGAACACTCATACCAACCCCATCTACTATAGCGTAGCATTGAAACTAAACAACGTCCCGGCTTGGTAAGAGTGAGATGGGTTCCTACCTCATGCATTCTACTCAACTACAAGATTCAATAACACTACTGGAGGGATTGTGTAATATCTGGGACTTTGCAAATGTTCATGATGTGTTCCACGTCTCTCAACTTCGGAAGTGCTTCAAGACTCCTGACCGCACAGTCAACTTCGAGGACATTGAGCTCCAAGAAGATCTCTCCTATCATGAGCACCCAGTTGCTATTCTTGAAGAGACTGAACGCAAGACTCGCAACAAGTCAATCGAATTTCTCAAAGTCAAGTGGTCTCACCATTCCGACCGTGAAGCTACCTGGGAACGCGAGGATCACCTCTGTTAAGAGTACCCGGCGTTCTTTCAGTCCTAGATCTCGGGACGAGATATTTTCGTAGTGGTGGAGTATTGTAACGCCCCAGATATGACTTTCCTAATTTGTACTCCAACTCTTGCCGTTTCCGGCGTTAAGTTATATTTATGTCTCGGGTTCGGGTCTTTGTCTTTGTGTGTTGTTTTCGTTTTCATGCATCTCATATCATGTCATCATGTGCATTGCATTCGCATACGTGTTCATCTCATGCATCCGAGCATTTTCCCCGTTGTCCGTTTTGCATTCCGGCGCTTCTTTCTCCTCCGGTGGTCAATTCTAGCTTTCTTTCGTGTGTGGGGATTAAACATTTCCGGATTGGACCGAGACTTGCCAAGCGGCCTTGGTTTACTACCGGTAGACCGCCTGTCAAGTTTCGTACCATTTGGACTTCGTTTGATACTCCAACGGTTAACCGAGGGACCGAAAAGGCCTCGTGTGTGTTGCAGCCTAACACCCCTCCAATTTGGCCCAAAACCCACCAAACTCAGCTCCATCATCTAGAGCGTTCGATCACGATCGCGTGGCCGAAAACCGCACCTCATTTGGACTCTCCTAGCTCCACTTATGCCTATATATACACCCCCCTAAAAATTCACGGATCTCCCCTTCCTCTAACCCTTGATCTCAGCACCGCGCCGCGCCGGACAATTAGTCCACCGACGGACGCGTCCGGTCCTCCCCGCCGCCGCCACGTGTCGCCGCCCCGTTGGCTGCGCCCGCCGCCGCCGCCGCGGGCCGGGGAGCCCGGATCCGGCCCCCGCGGCCCGTTCCTCCGCCGCCCAGCGCCCGCTTCTCCTCCGTCCCTCGTCCCCGACGCCGGTGCCGGCCGCCTCCGCCGCGCAGCTCGCCGGCAGGAGCAAGCTCCGCCCCGCCGCCTCCTCCACCACGGGCCACCGTCGCCGCCGACCCCGCGGGTCTTCTTCACCGACGCCGGCCGCCACCACCAGCGCCGCCCGCGACATCGCGCCTCCTCCTCTCCCCGCGGCGAGCTCCGGTCGCCTCGGCTTCCAAGTCCAGCGGCGAACTCCGGCGGCCCCGAGCTGCTACAGTGCAACCAGATCTAGATCCAAAACATCTCCACGGTTGACTTTTTCCCTCTCCCCCCTAATTTTTGTGCTAACTTTGACCGATGATATCTCCGCATCCGTAACTCCGTTTTGGACATATAGTATATAGAAATGTTCATCTCGACGAGTACATCATTGCATTACATTGCATCACTTGCATTTGAGTTCATCTTGATGCCCGAAATGCTGCTAGAAGGAGGCTTCATGAGTTAAATGTCAGATCCGTTAGTTCATCCTAGACTTTTGTCATTTTTGCCATGATTGATGTGTGCATGATATGCCTGTGAGTCCTTGATATGATTTGTTGAGAATTTTGTCTTCTTTCCAGAGGCGCAACCCATGCATTTTTAGGATGTGTGTGGTGACTTGTGCAAGCTTGCAAAGAGAGGCACCCGGGAAATCTGTTTTCAGGGACTTAGTGGATTTCACTAAGTCTGGGATTATTTAGTTCATGATGCCATATGTTCAGCTTGTTTCCTAATGATCCGTGCCTCTTTTGAGGATGATCAGTAAGCGACTTTTGTTAATCTTGGTATGCTCTATCCATCCATGTCTTTACTTTCTAGTTTGGTGCAGCCTAGCTTGATTCAATCGAGCTCTACTTTTGCATCGTTGTGTATTTGGGCAGATCGTTAACTCTTTTGTGATTTTGCCGGAGTTATTATAGTTGATCCATGCATGCTATGCCATTGTTCTTGCCATGTCTAGCTATAATTTTGTGCCTTCTTAATGGATGTATGCTTGCCTTGGCATGACTTGCACCGTAGTGAGTGCACCGAGCTCGTTTACATACCTTCGTGAGTTAAATTTCAGCATGTCTCAGTTTTCACAGTCTGAAAACTGATTGTGTGTCATCTATGTTCGTGTGCTCGTTAGAGTATCTTGTGAACCCTTTTGGCCCCCAGGTCACTTTGGGTCCTTTGTTAAGATTGTTGAGTAGCTCTATGCCATGTTCTTACTTGTCATAATAAGGGCATGTATCATGTTGTTTTGCTGCTCCGAAGAGAGCATCGTGGTCTAAAATTTCAGACTAGTGTTAATTTCACTGTCTGAAATCTGTTTTGCTTATTCGTTTTTGCCATGCTTGTTTGAACCTCATAATGGATGAATTGGCCGTGGCTCAGTGCTAGTGTTTTGTTAAGCATCTTGAGTACATCCCTGCCATGTATTTTGTTGTCATGTTTGTTGTCTGTAGCATGTTTATTTCATTGCATTTAGATGCCTACTTGTTGTAATTCGCAGACCGGTGTCATATCTTAAAACGCTTGCCATTTCCAAACCGTAACTCCGATTCCAATGATCTTTATATGTTTTCAAGCGATTTCTTCCCCTCTATCCAGTGGTACGCTTGGTTTTCCAAGTTGAGGCCAGGTTCATGCATTTCCTGTCACGTCTTGCATTTTGCATCCCGCCTCGCATCCCGCATAGCATATCATCTTTGCATCTTATTGCTTGTTCCTTGCACGTGGTTGATTGTATCCTTGTTGCTTGTTTGTGTTGTTTGGGTAGAGCCGGGAGACGAGTTCGCTAACGAGGAGCCCGTTGAGTTGCTTTTGAGGATCCAGTCAACTCTGACAGCTTTGCAGGCAAGATGATCATACCCTCGAAATCACTACTATCTTTGCTATGCTAGTTTGCTCGCTCTTGCTATGCCAATGCTACGATGCCTACCACTTTTGCTTGCAGCCTCCCAATTGCCATGTCAAACCTCTAACCCACCTGTCCTAGCAAACCGTTGATTGGCTATGTTACCGCTTTGCTCAGCCCCTCTTATAGCGTTGCTAGTTGCAGGTGAAGATTGGAGCCGTTCCTTGTTGGAACATTTATTTACTTGTTGGGATATCATTATATTGCCATGTTATCTTAATGCATCTATATACTTGGTAAAGGGTGGAAGGCTCGGCCTCTCGCCTAGTGTTTTGTTCCACTCTTGCCGCCCTAGTTTCCGTCATATCGGTGTTATGTTCCCGATTTTGCGTTCCTCATGCGGTTGGGTTATAATGGGAACCCCTTGACAGTCCGCCTTGAATAAAACTCCTCCAGCAATGCCAACCTTGGTTTTACCATTTGCCACCTAGCCCCTTTTCCCTTGGGTTTCGCGGACTCAAGGGTCATCTTTATTTTAACCCCCCCGGGCCAGTGCTCCTCTGAGCGTTGGTCCAACCTAGAGCACCGTGCGGGGCCGTCCCTTGGCAACTTGGGTTACGTTGGCTCCCGTACGCTTAGCTTATCCGGTGTGCCCTGAGAACGAGATATGTGCAGCTCCTATCGGGATTTGTCGGCACAGCGGGTGGTGTTGCTGGACTTGTTTTACCATTGTCGGAGTTGTTTTGTTGTACCGGGATACCGAGCCTGATCGGAACGTCTCGGGTGGAGGTCTTTTCCTTCGTTGACCGTGAGACTTGTCATGGGCTAAGTTGGGACTCCCCTGCAGGGGTTGAACTTTCGAAAGCCGTGCCCGCGGTTATGGGCAGATGGGAATTTGTTAATGTCCGGTTGTAGATAACTTGAACTAAACTTAATTAAAATGAATCAACCGTGTGTGTTACCGTGATGGCCCTTTCTCGGCGGACTCCGGGAAGTGGACACGGTGTTGGAGTTATGCTTGCGCATGTTGCTCTTCTAGATTCTCGCTCGCGCTTTTCCTCCTCTTCTCGCTTTCTTTTGCGTATAAGTTAGCCACCATATATGCTAGTCGCTTGCTGCAGCTCCACTTATATTGCCTTATCCTTCCTATAAGCTTAAATAGTCTTGATCGCGAGGGTGCGAGATTGCTGAGTCCCTGTGGCTCATAGATACTAAACTCCAGATGCAGGTCCAGGTGTTTCCGCTCCAGGTGACGATTACGAGCTCAAGTGGGAGTTCGACGAGGATTCTCAGCATTACTATGTGTCGTTCCCGGATGATCAGTAGTGGTGCCTAGTTGGGATTCGATTCAGGGCCTTGTCGCATGTTGGGTTCTTTTCCATTTTGGCGCCGTAGTCGGGCCATGAGTGTTTGTTTGATGGATGTTATTTATGTACCTTGATGTGACGTGGCGAGTGTAAGCCAACTATGTATCTCCCCTTTATTACTTATTACATGGGATGTTTGTGATGATTTCCTAACTTGCGACATCGCTTTCAGTGCGGTTATGTCTCTAAGTCGTGCCTCGACACGTGGGAGCTATAGCCGCATCGAGGGCGTTACAAGTTGGTATCAGAGAGCCAGATATGACTTTCCTAATTTGTACTCCAACTCTTGCCGTTTCTGGCGTTAAGTTATATTTATGTCTCGGGTTCGGGTCTTTGTCTTCGTGTGTTGTTTTCGTTTTGATGCATCTCATATCATGTCATCATGTGCATTGCATTCGCATACGTGTTCATCTCATGCATCCGAGCATTTTCCCCGTTGTCCGTTTTGCATTCCGGCGCTTCGTTCTCCTCCGGTGGTCAATTCTAGCTTTCTTTCGTGTGTGGGGATTAAACATTTCCTGATTGGACCGAGACTTGCAAAGCGGCCTTGGTTTACTACCGGTAGACCGCCTATCAAGTTTCGTGCCATTTGGACTTCGTTTGATACTCCAACGGTTAACCGAGGGACCGAAAAGGCCTCGTGTGTGTTGCAGCCCAACACCCGTCCAATTTGGCCCAAAACCCACCAAACTCAGCTCCATCATCTCGAGCGTTCGATCACGATCGCGTGGCCGAAAACCGCACCTCATTTGGACTCTCCTAGCTCCACTTATGCCTATATATACACCCCCCTAAAAATTCGCGGATCTCCCCTTCCTCTAACTCTAGATCTCAGCACCGCGCCGCGCCGGACAATTAGTGTACCGACGGACACGTACGGTCCTCCCCGCCGCCGCCACGTGTCGCCGCCCCGTTGGCTGCGCCCGCCGCCGCCGCCGCGGGCCGGGGAGCCCGGATCCGGCCCCCGCGGCCCGTTCCTCCGCCGCCCAGCGCCCGCTTCTCCTCCGTCCCTCGTCCCCGACGCCGGTGCCGGCAGCCTCCGCCGCGCAGCTCGCCGGCAGGAGCAAGCTCCGCCCCGCCGCCTCCTCCACCGCGGGCCACAGTCGCCGCCGACCCCGCGGGTCTTCTTCACCGACGCCGGCCGCCACCACCAGCGCCGCCCGCGACCTCGCCGCCTCCTCCTCTCCCCGCGGCGAGCTCCGGTCGCCTCGGCTTCCAACTTCGGCGACGAACTCCGGCGGCCCCGAGCTGCTACAGTGCAACCAGATCTAGATCCAAAACATCTCCACGGTTGACTTTTCCCCTCTCCCCCCTAATTTTTGTGCTAACTCTGACCGATGATATCTCCGCATCCGTAACTCCGTTTTGGACATATAGTATATCAAAATGTTCGTCTCGACGAGTACATCATTTCGTTCTATTGCATCATTTGCATTTGAGTCCATATTGATGTCCGAAATGCTGCTAGAAGGAGGCTTCGTGAGTTAAATGTCAGATCCGTTAGTTCATCCTAGACTTTTGTCATTTTTGCCATGATTGATGTGTGCATGATATGCCTGTGAGTCCTTGATATGATTTGTTAAGAATTTTGTCTTCTTTCCAGAGGTCCAATCCATGCATTTTTAGGATGTGTGTGGTGACTTGTGCAAGCTTGCAAAGAGAGGCACCCGGGAAATCTGTTTTCAGGGACTTAGTGGATTTCACTAAGTCTGGGATTATTTAGTTCATGATGCCATATGTTCAGCTTGTTTCCTAATGATCCGTGCCTCTTTTGAGGATGATCATTAAGGGACTTTTGTTAATCTTGTTATGCTCTATCCATCCATGTCTTTACTTTCTAGTTTGGTGCAGCCTAGCTTGATTCAATCAAGCTCTACTTTTGCATCGTTGTGTATTTGGGCAGATCGTTAACTCTTTTGCGATTTTGCTGGAGTTATTATAGTTGATCCATGCACGCTATGCCATTGTTCTTGCCATGTCTAGCGAGAATTTTGTGCCTTCTTAATGGATGTATGCTTGCCTTGCCATGACTTGCACCGTAGTGAGTGCACCGAGCTCGTTTACATGCCTTCGTGAGTTAAATTTCAGCATGTCTCAGTTTTCACTAAGTCTGAAAACTGATTGTGTGTCATCTATGTTCGTGTGCTCGTTAGAGTATCTTGTGAACCCTTTTGGCCCCAGGTCACTTTGGGTCCTTTGTTAAGATTGTTGAGTAGCTCCATGCCATGTTCTTACTTGTCATAATCAGGGCTTGTATCATGTTGTTTTGCTGCTCCGAAAAGAGCATCATGGTCTAAAATTTCAGGCTAGTGTTAATTTCACTAAGTCTGAAATCTGTTTTTCTTATTCATTTTTGCCATGCTTGTTTGAACCTCATAATGGATGAATTGGCCGTGGCTCAGTGCTAGTGTTTTGTTAAGCATCTTGAGTATTTCCCTTCCATGTATTTTGTTGTCATGTTTGTTGTCTGTAGCATGTTTATTTCATTGCATTTAGATGCCTACTTGCTGTAAATCGCAGACCGGTGTCATATCTTAAAATGCTTGCCATTTCCAAACCGTAACTCCGATTCCAATGATCTTTATATAGTTTTCAAGCGATTTCTTCCCCTCTATCCAGTGGTACGCTTGGTTTTCCAAGTTGAGGCCAGGTTCATGCATTTACTGTCACGTCTTGCATTTTGCATCCCGCCTCGCATCCCGCATAGCATATCATCTTTGCATCTTATTGCTTGTCCTTGCACGTGGTCGATTGTATCCTTGTTGCTTGTTTGTGTTGTTTGGGTAGAGCCGGGAGACGAGTTCGCTAACGAGGAGCCCGTTGAGTGTGCTTTTGAGGATCCAGTCAACTCTGACAGCTTTGCAGGCAAGATGATCATACCCTTGAAATCACTACTATCTTTGCTATGCTACTTTGCTCGCTCTTGCTATGCCAATGCTACGATGCCTACCTTTTGCTTGTCAGCCTCCCAATTGCCATGTTGAACCTGTAACCGACCATGTCCTAGCAAACCGTTGATTGGCTATGTTACCGCTTTGCTCAGCCCTTCTTATAGCGTTGCTATGTTATCTTAATGCACCTATATACTTGGTAAAGGGTGGAAGGCTCGGCCTCTCGCCTAGTGTTTTGTTCCACTCTTGCCGCCCTAGTTTCCGTCATATCGGTGTTATGTTCCCGAATTTTGCGTTCCTCATGCGGTTGGGTTATAATGGGAACCCCTTGACAGTCCGCCTTGAATAAAACTCCTCCAGCAATGCCCAACCTTGGTTTTACCATTTTCCACCTGGCCCCTTTTCCCTTGGGTTTCGCGGACTCAAGGGTCATCTTTATTTTAACCCCCCCGGGCCAGTGCTCCTCTGAGCGTTGGCCCAACCTAGAGCACCGTGCGGGGCCGTCCCTTGGCAGCTTGGGTTACGTTGGCTCCCGTACGCTTAGCTTATCCGGTGTGCCCTGAGAACGAGATATGTGCAGCTCCTATCGGGATTTGTCGGCACAGCGGGTGGTGTTGCTGGACTTGTTTTACCATTGTCGGAGTTGTTTTGTTGTACCGGGATACCGAGCCTGATCGGAACGTCTCGGGTGGAGGTCTTTTCCTTCGTTGACCGTGAGAGCTTGTCATGGGCTAAGTTGGGACTCCCCTGCAGGGGTTGAACTTTCGAAAGCCGTGCCCGCGGTTATGGGCAGATGGGAATTTGTTAATGTCCGGTTGTAGATAACTTGAACTAAACTTAATTAAAATGAATCAACCGTGTGTGTTACCGTGATGGCCCTTTCTCGGCGGCGTCCGGGAAGTGGACACGGTGTTGGAGTTATGCTTGCGCAGGTTGCTCTTCTAGATTCTCGCTCGCGCTTTGCCTCCTCTTCTCGCTCTCTTTTATGTATAAGTTAGCCACCATATATGCTAGTCGCTTGCTGCAGCTCCACTTATATTGCCTTATCCTTCCTATAAGCTTAAATAGTCTTGATCGCGAGGGTGCGAGATTGCTGAGTCCCTGTGGCTCACAGATAATATAACTCCAGATGCATGTCCAGGTGTTTCCGCTCCAGGTGAGGATTACGAGCTCAACTAGGAGTTCGACGAGGATTCTGAGCGTTACTATGTGTCGTTCCCGGATGATCAGTACTGGTGCCTAGTTGGGGTTCGATTCAGGGCCTTGTCGCATGTTGGGTTCTTTTCTATTTTGGTGCCGTAGTCGGGCCATGAGTGTTTGTTTGATGGATGTTATTTATGTACCTTGATGTGACGTGGCGAGTGTAAGCCAACTATGTATCTCCCCTTTATTACTTATTACATGGGATGTTTGTGATGATTTCGTAACTTGCGACATTGCTTTCAATGCGGTTATGTCTCTAAGTCGTGCCTCGACATGTGGGAGCTATAGCCGCATCGATGGCGTTACAGATTGTTAAAAGGGTGCTACTACATGCAAATAAAACATAGGTATGAAAAACATGGTCAAAGTGAACTTGCCTGGTAAGTTGATGAAGATAATAACGCTCTCGAAAATAGCTTGGTAGAACTATTCGTCACTCCGTTGAAAATCTGTATAGTCCAACATAGCATTCATATAAGCAAACATACTAGTAAGCAATTCTAACACTCATCAACAAATAAAATGCAAACCAACTAGGGATACCAAATAAAAACCAAGGAAAACTAAACGACGAAACTACTAAAGGAAACTCACATAACACAAAATAGTTTTGTCCTAAGTACAACTTAACAAAGAAAATACTAAACTAATAATTTTAACAGAAAATAAAATTTAAATCGACTAAGTTAACAGAAAGTATATTTTCATAAACTTTTACTAGCAAAAGGAAACACATAAAAAGCTAAATTAAAACTCTAATTATGCTTAAAACAAAACTATTAGGAAAAAGAAATAAAACATTTTATCTTTCTGTAAATAAAAGTTCACCCTCTATAACTACAGAAACAAATCTGAAATAAAATATAGCAGAGGTGAAAATATATTTTAAAAAATTAAAACAACAGAAAACAGCAGCAAGTTAAAAAAACTAGCACAGTGTTGTTTTCATGAAAAACTAATTTTAATGACATTTATAAATACCCAAATTAATCCTACTGCTAGGTAAGGTCAAAACAAAGCAGTGACAAAAAGAATCACCTAAAAATATTAAATCTAGCTCATTTTATAGCAGAAATACTAATCTAAATAAAACTCATCAAAACAATTTTTTAAAACTAAAACATGGCCAAAACTATTTTATACAGAAACTTTAGGAAATTTTCAGACTAGATCAAAAAGAATTAGTCAAAAACTCTAAATAACCTAAGAGATATAGAAATTACGAAACTGAAACTTTTCTGTTTTTTAACCAAACGAAAATAAATAGAAAACTAACTAGCGCTATTGGGCTTGGGTGGTGCGATCAAATGCTATACAGCGCTCGGTCTCAACTTAACAGAAACCTGCGTGTGCGAGCAACTAAAAGAAAACCGATCTGTCCGGTCTAGTCTAAACCGTAACTTAACCGAAGTATACCGATCTAATAAAGAAAAACGATCTCCTAAACCGATCTAATCTAACTTAATGGTTCGATCTAAAGAAGAAAAAAACGAACAGAGGAGATGCGCTCATGCTTACAGAGAAGAAGAGGCCGGTGGGTGGCGAGGCTCCGGTTGTCGGCGGCGTTGGCGAGGATGTCCAGGCGATGCGGAATGTCGAGGGCGTCCGATTTTCTGTGGATGGTGAGGCGAAGGGACGTCGGGGTTGAGCGTAGCGTCGAGGTGAACTCCGTGAACTCCTATGGCGTCGGGAGGTCAAGCTGGTGGATCCGGTGCTTCCTGGACGTCCAAAACGTGTCAAAGAGATGTGTGGGGTTGGGCTAGGCCGGCAGAAGAGGTTAGGGGGGTTGGGGATACTCACCGGTGGCGAGTTTTGACGATGAACATGCGGCGGCGGAGCGAGATCGGTTTGTCTAGTGCGTGGGCTACGGTGCTGTTTTGACTTGTGTTTCGAAGGGAAACGAGGAAGGAGGCTCGGGGTATATATAGGACGTGTTTCTTGGGCGAGGGGAATGTTTTAGCTAGGGTTTAGGAGAGGCACATACTCGACCGGCGTCGGTGCGTGAGATACGTGCGAGATACGTACGCGTATCTTGCGGTAGGTTGGGGATGGAGTGGGGTCCAATGATCAGAGGGAGTTAAGGATAAAGAAAGGAAAAAAATGAGAGAGAGAGGGGGTTACTTGAGGGATAGAGATCCAGGCGTACGAGGGATCGAGCGTGTGTGGGGAAGCGGCGCTGGTGGCGTCTGCGCGGGCGGCTGGGCTGGCGCTTGCTGGTGGGCTGTGGCCCGGGTGGCTGGGCTTGCTGTCCTGGAGCCCCGCTGAGCCGTTTTTTTGAAATAGAGAGAAAAGAAAATATACAAAGAGAAAATAAAAATACTTTTGTATAGGACATATATATATATCCGAAAACTCAAAAAAATAAATCCTACACCGTGTACATTTTTTCAGAGGGAAAATCCAAACTTAAAAAAACATTTTTTATAAATTCCAAATAAACTCCAATTTGAATTCAAAAAGTTTTGGCATTAATATCTCCTAACTTTTTGGAGTGTCATTTAGCTCCTCTCATACTTTTAAACACGTATTTGTCAGGGGTATATGAAATAAATTTCGAATGCCAAGTTGAATCCAAATTCAAATAAAATTCAAATGCCTGTGAAATTTCCAAATGCCACTCAATTTCACACAATCAGTCACACAACAATCAAACAAACAATCATAAATATTTATTTAATATAACATTTCAAAATTTAGAATTTTGGGATGTTACAAACCTACCACACTTAAGATGAATCTCGTCCTCGAGATTTGAAGAGGTTAGCAAGAAAAGGTTAGGGTTTGGGGGTCTTCCAACAAATCCATTGTCCGGAGATGTCTGGGGTGCTACCACACTTAAAAGCAGGGTTAGGTTTCTGACAGAAACTTATGTACTCCTTACTTTGGATTAGCAATGTCGGTCTTCTCAGATCTTCGGGATAACTCCTACACCGGGGCTCTTTTGGTAGGGGCATAACCTTTTCCTCCAATCTTTGAGTCCTTTCAATCATGGTGAGTTTCTTCCGAGACCGGGTCTTCTCAATTGACGGGTTTGTCGCCAGTACTAAACAATTATAGAAAATCTCATGGTGGTCAACAATTAATGGTTTCTCCTGCAGGAAAGGGTCTCGGTTGAATCTCACCATATATCCTACGATTGGCAACGGTTGCATGTGCAGGGTTTCATCGTCCTACCATTCGAAGGTTTAAACAAAGTTTTTGACATCGTCGTCTCTCTACTATGGGTAAGTCACTCTAGATTTACCATCCCAAATAGCAAGAGCGAATGATGAGAGTAAGTCGGTATGGTGATCAATCCATTCCGCACCCAGATCATTACCTTGTATAAGGTTTAGCGAATCTATCATTCCTAACACTCGGGCATTCTCACAAGCATTGCAGAATTTCTCTTGTCGATGAGCTGAGTTTGAATAAATCCATTGATTCTGCAAGCTTAATGAAACATCTATCATTACTTCACAACTCTCAGGTTTTCATATCCTCCTAAGAAACGTATGCTGATTAAATTAGAGTTTTTCTTCCAAAATTTCCATCCTTCAGCAAGAGTGTGCTTGCTTCTTATTAACTCATGGGCCTGTGGGTTATGGCCCACTTCAACTCTTGTACAATTTTAACTCATCCTTTCATGGATTATTGTTCAATATTCCATATTATACCTCTTTTAAATCCAATAGTATTTCATTCCTTCATACCCTTGTGGTGACGATCACACAAGACCCCAACTTACTTGGTCCAGCTCCCTTCTATGGACCGTCATGAATAACACATTTCTTTCTTCATTGCTCCTGTGGCTTTACGGAGTACTATGATAATCCACAAGTATAGGGGATCGCAACAGTTTTCGAGGGTAGAGTATTCAACCCAAATTTATTGATTCGACACAAGGGGAGCCAAAGAATATTCTCAAGTATTAGCAGTTGAGTTGTCAATTCAACAACACCTGGAAACTTAATATCTGCAGCAAAGTATTTAGTAGCAAAGTAATATGATAGTAGTGGTAACGATAGCAAAAGTAACGGTAGCAAAAGTAATGTTTTTGGTATTTTGTAGTGATGATAATAATAGCAACGGAAAAATAAATAAGCGAAGAACAATATATGGAAAGCTCGTAGGCATTGGATCAGTGATGGAGAATTATGCCAGATGCGATTCATCATGTAGCAGTCATAACCTAGGGTAACACAGAACTAGCTCCAATTCATCAATGTAATGTAGGCATGTATTCCGAATATAGTCATACGAGCTTATGGAAAATAACTTGCATGACATCTTTTGTCCTACGCTCCCGTGGCAGCGGGGTCCTAGCGGAAACTAAGGGATATTAAGGCTTCCTTTTAATAGAGTACCGGACCAAAGCATTAACACATAGTGAATACATGAACTCCTCAAACTACGGTCATCACCGGAAGTGGTCCCGATTATTGTCACTTTGGGGTTGCCGGATCATAACACATAGTAGGTGACTATAGACTTGCAAGATAGGATCAAGAACTCACATATATTCGTGAAAACATAATAGGTTCAGATCTGAAATCATGGCACTCGGGCCCTAGTGACAAGCATTAAGCATAGAAAAGTCATAGCAACATCAATCTCAGAACATAGTGGATACTAGGGATCAAACCCTAACAAAACTAACTCGATTAGATGATAAATCTCATACAACCCATCACCGTCCAGCAAGCCTACGATGGAATTACTCACGCACGGTGGTGAGCATCATGAAATTGGCGATGGAGGATGGTTGATGATGACGATGGTGACGGATTCCCCTCTCCGGAGCCCCGAACAGACTCCAAATCAGCCCTCCCGAGAGAGTTTAGGGCTTGGCGGCGGCTCCGTATCGTAAAACGCGATGAATCTTTCTCCTTGATTTTATTCTCTCCAAAAACGAATATATAGAGTTGGAGTTGAGGTCGGTGGAGCTCCAGGGGGCCCACGAGGTAGGGGGCGCGCCCAGGGGGGCAGGTGCGCCCCCACCCTCGTGGCTAGGGTGTGGGCCCCCTGGTCTTGATCTTTTACTAGTATTTTTTATTATTTCCAAAAATAATCTCCGTGAAGTTTCAGGTCATTCCTAGAACTTTTGTTTCTGCACATAAATAACACCAAGGCAATTCTGCTGAAAACAGCGTCAGTTCGGGTTAGTTCCATTCAAATCATGCAAGTTAGAGTCCAAAACAAGGGCAAAAGTGTTTGGAAAAGTAGATACGACAGAGACATATCAACTCCCCCAAGCTCAAACCTTTGCTTGTCCTCAAGCAATTCAGTTGATAAACTGTAAGTGATAAACAAAAACTTTTACAAACTCTATTTGGTCTTGTTGTTGTAAATATGTAAAGCCATCATTCAAGTTTTTAGTAGAGATTATAAACTAACCATATTCACAATAACGCTTAGGTCTCATGTTTACTCATGTCAATGGCATAATCAACTAGCGAGCAATAATAATAAATCGCGGATGACAACACTTTCTCAAAACAATCATAATATGATATAACAAGATGGTATCTCGCTAGCCCTTTTTGAGACCGCAAAATATAAATGTAGAGCACCTTTAAAGATCAAGGACTGACTACACATTGTAATTCATGGTAAAAGAGATCCAGTCAAGTCATACTCAATGTAAACTAACAGTAATGAATGCAAATGACAGTAGTGCTCTCCAACTGGTGCTTTTTAATAAGAGGATGATGATTCAACATGAAAGTAAATAGATAGACCCTTCGCAGAGGGAAGCAGGGATTTGTAGAGGTGCCAGAGCTCGGTTTTGAAATAGAGATGAATAATATTTTGAGCGGTGTACTTTCATTGTCAACATAACAACCAAGAGATGGCGATATCTTCCATCATACAGACATTATAGGCGGTTCCCAAACAGAATGGAAAGTTTATACTCCCCCTCCACCAACAAGCATCAATCCATGGCTTGCTCGAAACAACGAGTGCCTCCAACTAACAAGAGTCCCAGGGGGAGATTTGTTTGCAATTATTTTGATTTGATTTGCATGAAGCATGGGACCGGGCCTCCCGGTGACCAGCCATTTTCTCGTGAGTGAGGAGCGGAGTCCACTCCTCTTGAGAATAACCCGCCTAACATGGAAGATACGGACAACCCTAGTTGATACATGAGCTATTCGAGTATACAAAACAGAATGTTTATTTGAAGGTTTAGAGTTTGGCACATACAAATTTACTTGGAACGGCAGGGAGATACCGTATATAGGTAGGTATGGTGGACTCATATGGCATAACTTTGGGGTTTATGGAATTGGATGCACAAGCAGTATTCCCGCTTAGTACAGGTGAAGGCTAGAAAAAGACTGGGAAGCGACCAGCTAGAGAGCGACAACAGTCATGAACATGCATTAAAATTAATCAACACCGAATGCAAGCATGAGTAGGATATAATGCACCATGAACATAAATATCGTAGAGGCTATGTTGATTTTGTTTCAACTACATGCATGAACATGTGCCAAGTCAAGCCACTTGTATCGTTCAAAAGAGGATACCACCCTATCATACCACATCAGAACCATTTTAATAGCATGTTGGCACGCAAGGTAAACCATTATAAGCTCCTAGCTAATTAAGCATGGCATAAGAAACTATGATCTCTAATTGCCATCGCAACCATGTTTATTCATAATAGGTTGAATCAGGAACGATGAACTAACCATATTTACAAAAACAAGAGAGGTCGAGTTCATACCAGCTTCTTCCATTTCAATCAGTTCATCATATATCGTCATAATTGCCTTTCACTTGCACGACCGAACGATGTGGATAATAATAATAGTGCACATGCATTGGACTAAGCTGGAATCTGCAAGCATTCAATAAACAGGAGAAGACAAGGCAATATGGGCTCTTTTGTCAGATCAACAATAATGCATATAAGAGCCACTTCAATAATTTAATCATGGTCTTCTCCTATCGACCCCCAAAGAAAAGAAAAGAAATAGAACTATTTACACGGGAAAGCTCCCAACAAGCAAAAAGAAGAACATGAAATCTTTTTGGGTTTTCTTTTTAATTACTATTATAAGCATGGAAATTAAAACTAGCTAAAAGCTACAGCTAACTTTTTTGTTTTTCTTAATGTTTATTAAACACACAAGAAGAAAGCATAAAAAGAGAAAATAAACTAGCATGGATATTACAATGAAAAAGTATGAGCACCGACATCTAGCAATGAGTGTGTGAACATAAATGTAATGTCGGTGGGAAATATGTACTCCCCCAAGCTTAGGCTTTTGGCCTAAGTTGGTCTAATGCCACGGATGTCCTGGCAGATATCCAAAGTTGTAGTTGGGGTCGTACTGAGTTGCAGCAGTCATTGCATCGTGGGCTGCAGCTTGGAGGCGAGCTATCTCAGCCCTCCTCTTATACTCTTCTGCCTCCTCTCTGGTTATAAAACATCTCCCTTTTTCCTGAAAATCAGAGAAAATAGAAGCAGGGAGAGCGACGTGATAGGTGTGTCGTCTGTCAAAGATTAGTCGGTATTGGAGGAACTGGTCGTTCCTCTCAACAAACTGCTGACGAACCATAGCCTCATAATCCAAATAAGGAGCAGGCAACTCAATATCATCCTCACGTATGGTTATACCAAGAAAATTAGCTATGCGGGTTGCATAAATTCCACCAAAGAAATCTCCATTAAATCTATTAAGATGCAACCTACGTGCAACAATAGCTCCCAAATTATAAGATTTATCTCCTAACACAGCACTCCTAATAATACTGAGGTCAGGGACACACATGTGACATGCTTCATCTTCACCTTTATGCATCTACCTATGAAGAGAGCAAAATAATGTATAGCAGGAAAATGAATGCTCCCTATGGTAGCTTGTGCTATATCTCTAGATTCCCCCACAGTTATACAACCAAGAAAATCTCTAAATTCAGATTTACGAGGTTCACTAGCACTACCCCATTGTGGAAGTTTGCAAGCAGTGGTAAAGTCCTCTAAGTCCATAGTGTAAGAATTTTCATAAAGATCAAATAGGACAGTTTGAGAATTACGTGAAGATGAAAATGCAAACCTCCTCACAAAGGAACTAGTGAGATAGTGGTACTGATGGCATTTTTCTGCCTCGAAGCTCACAAGATCAGCATTACGCAAATATGCGTTAAATTCTTCCTTAATTCCCGCTCGATCCATGAAGTCCTCTGAAGGCCATTCACAAGACCGCACTGGAGCGTCCCTTGGTGGCTCATCATCAGCATCACGCATTGCAAGCCTGGGTCCTTGTTTCCTCGAAGAACCACCTTGGTACATTTTCCTAAACATATTTCTTCTTCTAAAAAATTTCTAAAATTTTTAGTAACTTCAAATAAAAGTAAACCAAACTCAACAAAATTGATAGCAACTACTCCTACAAGTGCCTAGAGCCTCTATCATGCATTAGAACTACTTAGAACCATATAAATTTGGCATGCAAGCTCAAGAACATGGTCACCTAGGCAGCACAAATTTGTAATGAATAATGCACTAGAACAAAAACTAATTGGACCAATGGAGGAGTCACATACCAAGGAACAATCCCCCAAAGCAGTTTTGTGAGAGGTGCTTTGAGCAAGGAGATCGAAAATCGCAGCAAAACGAGCTAGAACTCGTGCTTGAGATGGATAATGGTGTTTGTGGGAGGAAGAAGGAGTGTGTGGGTGCAGGAATAAGTGGAGGAGGGCCACCGTGGGCCCACGAGGCAGGGGGGCGCACCCAGGGGTAGGGCGCGCCCTCCACCCTCATGGCCAGGTGGATGCCCCCCTGCTGTGTTGTCAGTGCCAAATATTCTCAAATATTCCAGAAAAAATCATATTTAAATTTCAGGGCATTTGGAGAACTTTTATTTTCGGGGTATTTTTATATTGCATGGATAATTCAAATAACAGACAGAAAATAATATTTTTACTTTATTTAATATAAATAACAGAAAGTAAAAGGAGGGCACAGAAGGTTGTGCTTTCTAACTTCATCCATCTCATGATCATCAAAAGGAATCCATTAACAAGGTTGATCAAGTCTTGTTAACAAACTCATTCCGAATAACACTATGTTACCTCAACAAGGATATGCACATCCCCAATAATTAGAATATCATATTTCTTCTTGACAGTAGGAAGAGGAAATTCAAAACCTCCAAAAATAATCGATGGAACTTTTCCAATAGAATTAATACTACGAACTTGAGGTTGTTTCCTCGGAAAGTGTATTGTATGCTCATTACCATTAACATGAAAAGTGACATTGCCTTTGGTGCAATCAATAACAGCCCCTGCAGTATTCAAAAAGGGTCTTCCAAGAATAATAGACATATTATCGTCCTCGGGAATATCAAGAATAACAAAGTCCATTAAAATAGTAACTTTTGCAACTACAACAGGCACATCCTCACAAATACCGACAGGTATAGCAGTTGATTTATCGGCCATTTGCAAAGATATTTCGGTAGGTGTCAACTTATTCAAATCAAGTCTACGATATAAAGAGAGAGGCATAACACTAACACCGGCTGCAAGATCACATAAAGCAGTTTTAACATAGTTTCTTTTAATGGAGCATGGTATAGTTGGTACTCCAGGATCTCCTAACTTCTTATGTATTCCACCCTTAAAAGTGTAATTAGCAAGCATGGTGGAAATTTCAGCTTCCGGTATCTTTCTTTTATTAGTAACAATTTCTTTCATATACTTAGAATAAGGATTCATTTTGAGCATATCAGTTAATCGCATACGCAAAAAGATAGGTCTAAACATTTTAGCAAAGCGCTCAAAATCCTCATCATCCTTTTTCTTGGATGGTTTGGGAGGAAAAGGCATGGGTTTCTGAACCGATGGTTCTCTTTCCTTACCGTGCTTCCTAGCAACAAAGTCTTTCTTATCATAACGTTGATTCTTTGATTGTGGTTAATCAAGATCAACAACAGGTTCAATTTCTATATCATTATCATTACTGGGTTGAGCATCAACATGAACATCATCATTAACATTATCACTAGTTTCAGGTTCATTACCAGATTGTGTTTCCGCATCAGAAATAGAAATATCATTTGGATTCTCAGGTGTTTCAGGAATAGGTTCACTAGAAGAATGCAAAGTCCTATCATTTTTATTTTTCTTCCTTTTAGAAGGACTAGGTGCACCTATATTATTTCTCTAAGAATCTTTCTCAATTCTCTTAGGCTGGCCTTCAGGATACAAAGGTTCCTGAGTCATTTTACTAGTTCTAGTAGCCACTCTAACAACATAGTCCTTATTCTTACTATTCAATTCATTGAGCAAATCATTTTAAGCTTTAAGTACTTGTTCTACTTGAGTGGTAACCACAGAAGCATGTTTACTAATAAGTTTAAGTTCACCTTTGACATTAGCCATATAATCACCCAAGTGTTCAAGCATATCAGCACTGCGTTTTAATTCTCTACCAAAATAAGCATTGAAGTCTTCTTGCTTAACCATAGATTTATCAAACTCATCTAAGCATGGGATAGCAAACTTAGTAAATGGGATTTCAGCTTTATAATATCTATAGAGAGAATTTACCTTTACTACCTATGTTGGGTTATCAAGACCATGTGTTTCTTCAATAGGTGATGGATTAAAACCATATATTTCTTCAACAGGCGGTAAATTAAAACCATGTATTTCTTCAATAGGAGGTAAATTCATAACATCTTCAGCTTTAATACCCTTTTATTTCATGGATTTCTTTGCCTCTTGCATATCTTCAGGACTGAGAAATAGAACACCCATTTTCTTAGGAGTTGGTTTAGGAATAGGCTCAGGAGATGCCTCAGGAAGTGTCCAATTATTTTCATTTGTCAACATATTATTCAATAGAATTTCAGCTTCATCCGGTGTTCTTTCCCTGAAAACAGAATCAGCACAACTATCCAGGTAATCTCTGGAAGCATCACTTAATCCATTATAAAAGATATCAAGTATTTAATTTTTCTTAAGAGGGTGATCAGGCAAAGCATTAAGTAATTGGAGAAGCCTCCCCCAAGCTTGTGGGAGAATCTCTTCTTCAATTTGCACAAAATTATATATATCCCTTAAGGCAGCTTGTTTCTTATGAGCAGGGAAATATTTAGCAGAGAAATAATAAATCATATCCTAGGGACTACGCACACAACCAGGATCAAGAGAATTAAACCATATCTTAGCATCACCCTTTAATGAGAACGGAAATATTTTAAGGATATAAAAGTAGTGAGTTCTCTCATCATTAGTGAACAGGGTGGCTATATCATTTCATTTAGTAAGATGTGCCACAATAGTTTCAGATTCATAGCCATAAAAAGGATCAGATT
This sequence comes from Triticum urartu, assembly GCF_003073215.2. Classification (NCBI taxonomy): domain Eukaryota; kingdom Viridiplantae; phylum Streptophyta; class Magnoliopsida; order Poales; family Poaceae; genus Triticum; species Triticum urartu. The sequence goes on from NC_053024.1 coordinate 310,266,721, forward strand.
CAACCAAAGTAAATATATCAGGATCGACAGAGAAATCATAATCCTTATCAGTAACAAAGATAGGTGAAGTAGCATAAGCAGGATCATAATTCATTCTAGCATTCAGAGTTTTCTGTTTAAGCTTAGCTAATAATTTCTTAAGATCACTTCTATCATTGCAAGCAAGAAAGTCTCTTTTAGTTTCTGCATCCATAACATATCCCTCAGGCACAACAGGTAATTCATATTTATTAGGAGAACCTTCATAATCACTTTCATCAGTATTATAGTTTCAATAATTTCATTCTCTCTAGCCCTAGTAAGTTGTTCATCAAGAAATTCACCAAGTGGCACAGTTGTATCAAGCATAGAAGTAGTTTCATCATAAGTATCATGCATAGCAGAAGTAGCATCATCAATAATATGCGACATATCAGAATCAATAGCAAAAGCAAGTTTAGGTGTCGCAAGCTTACTCAAAACAGAACGTGAATCAAGTGCAGAGCTAGATGGCAGTTCCTTACCTTCCCTCGTAGTTGAGGGATAAATCTTGGTTTTTGGATCTGTCAAGTTCTTCCTAATGATAAGCAGATATAAATCCCAAGTGACTCAAAGAATAGAGCTATGGTCCTCGGCAACGGCGCCAGAAAATGGTCTTGATAACCCACAAGTATAGGGGATCGCAACAGTTTTCAAGGGTAGACTTTTCAACCCAAATTTATTGATTCGACACAAGGGGAGCCAAAGAATATTCTCAAGTATTAGCAGCTGAGTTGTCAATTCAACCACACTTGGAAACTTAATATCTGCAGCAAAGTATTTAGTAGCAAAATAATATGATATTAGTGGTAACGATAGCAAAAGTAACGGTAGCAAAAGTAATGTTTTTGGTATTTTATAGTGATGATAACAATAGCATCGGAAAAATAAATAAGCGAAGAACAATATATGGAAAGCTCGTAGGCATAGGATCAGTGATGGTGTTATGACTGGCCAGGTCTATGGCCGAAGGAGGCCCAACAGGCAGGCTTAGGCCCGCAAGTTATCTTAGTTTTTATTTTCAGATTATGCAAGTTATCTTAGGTTAATTCTTATGCAAGTTATCTTAGGTTAATTCTTCTGCAAGTTATCTAGGATATAAATATAGGTTGTAAGACTCTTTTTGGAATTAAGCAATAAGACTATTTCTATTGCCCGGCTCCCAGAGGAGCTGGAACCCTAAACCCTAGCCGCCTCCTTCTCTCGCCGCCGCCGCGCCGCGCCAGGACGGCGCCCCGCCGCCGGCCGCCGCGCTCAAGCCCTCGCCCTTCCCCCTCCTTCCCCTACTGTCTCCGACCAAGACCGGGCAGAACCCTAGCCGCTAACACCTTGGTATCAGGTACCCAGGTTTTGACCATGTCTTCCCCGCCAATCCCACCACGGCCGCCACCGCTGCCCCACGCCTCCCCCACCACCACTGCCACCGATTCCTCCACTACTGCCGCCGCGTCGACGGGCACTACGGCCTCCCTGTCGGCGCCGCTCTCCTCCGCCCCCGGCACCACGCCGGGCCAGGGCCAGCCGCAGCTTCCCATCCAGCAGCCATCGCCGCAGCTTCCCATCCAGCAGCCATCGCCGCCGCCTTCCCCCCCGCCGCCGCAATTCACACCAGAAGCTATGGCCGGCGTGCTCAATGACCTAGTCGTGGCGATCTAGGGCATCCATCTCTACTTGGCCAGCCCATACGGGCCGCCCCCACCGCTCCACCAGACCGCGGCCACGGGCCAGCAGGCGCTGGCGGCTCTCACCGGCGGCTACCCGGCGCTTCCCGCTCCGGCGGCTTCGACGACGCCCTGGCCACAATGGCCGACGCCGTTCACGGCGCCAACCGCGCCGTCCGCCTCCACGCAAGGCCCGCAGTGGCCGACCTGGACCCCACCATCCGCGCCACCCTCCACCGTGCCGTCCCTCCCGGCGGCCACGGCGCGCGCTCCACCACCGCCACCGCCCAACCCTGGGCCGGGCGGGTCCTCGCCGAGCGGCCTCCCGATCCAGGAGGTCCGCTTTCCTTCGTCGCCATCGCTGCTGCCCGACTGGCTCCACGGGCCGCCGTCGGCTCCCACGGAGGCCCGACCCCCGTCAGGGTCCCCGTGGCAGCCCGAGGCGTCGGGCGTCTCAGGGCAGTACGTCGGGCCGTCTACCCTGGACCGGGCGCCGTCCTCCGCCCTCCGCACCGCCGAGGCCGTGGCCCCGGGCGCCCCACACCAGCAGCCGCCCTGGTTCGCCAAAATTGACTTCGCCACGTACGACGGTTCCGAAGACCCGCTTAACTGGCTAAACCAATGTGACCAGTTCTTCCGCGGACAGCGCACGCCCGCGTCCGAGCGCACGTGGCTGGCTTCCTACCATCTTCGCGGGGCCGCCCAGACCTGGTACTACGCCCTCAAGCAGGACGAGGGCGGCATGCCACCGTGGGATCGCTTCCGCGAGCTCTGTCTTCTTTGGTTCGGGCCACCGGTACGCGGGAGCCGCTTGGCCGAGTTGGGCCGCCTATCATTCACCTCCACGGTGCAGGATTTCGCCGACCGCTTCCAGGCTCTAGAGTGCCACGCGCCTGGTGTGACAGCCTTACAGCGGGCGGAGCTCTTCGTCGGCGGCCTTCCCGACCACATCCGCGTGGACGTTGAGATGAAGGGACCACAAGACCTTCAGACGGCCATGTACTACGCGCGGGCGTTCGAGCAGCGTGCCCAGGCTTTGACGTCGCCGCGGCCATCCGCGCCGCGTGGGGGCCGCCAGCCTCCCCGCCCGCCTCCGGCAGCACCGGCGTCCTCTACCACCGCCCCGGCCGCTACCCCAGCCCCGACACGGCCGTTCCGGCGCCTCACTCAGGCGGAGCAGCTGGAACGCAGGCGCCTGGGCCTGTGCTTCAACTGCGATGCGCCATATGCACCGGGCCATGTTTGTCCGCACCTTTTCTACCTGGAGACGACGGACGAGATCGAGGATGACACCCCGGAGGCCGACCTCGGCGCCCCGACTCTTGCGGAGCCCGCAGCGGCACCCGCACCGGGCCCGACTACCGCCTTCGTGGTGTCCCTTCATGCGCTGGCCGGCATCTGTGATGAACGGACGATGCTTTTACCGGTCATTATCCATGGCGAGCGCCTAGTGGCCCTCCTGGACACAGGTTCCACGCATAATTTCCTGCCATAGGCCACCATGTGGCGTCTTGCGCTCCAGCCGGCCGAAGGAGAGCGGTTGTGGGTCACGGTCGCGAATGGCGACCGTCTACGCTGCCATGGGCTCGCCCGTGATGTGCCCATCACTATTGGCGACGAGCACTTCACCATCACATGCGCCGGCATCGATTTGGGCTGCTTCGACTTTATCCTCGGCGTCGACTTCTTGCGCACGTTGGGTCCTATCCTTTGTGACTTTGACGCGCTAACGATGACCTTCTGGCGTTTGGGTCGTCGCATTCGGTGGGAGGGCATTCGGGGGGCCGCACCCGCGCCCCCTCTTCAGTTGGCCGCGGCGACCACGGAGGCCGAGCATCCGCTCTTGGACGGGCTCCTGCAGCAGCACTGGGATCTCTTTGAGGAGCCGCAGGGTCTGCCACCGGCCCGGATCTACGCCCACCGTATTCACCTCCTTCCGGGATCTGCCCCTGTGGCCGTGCGGCCTTACCGGTATCCACAGCTGCAGAAGGACGAGTTGGAGCGACAGTGTGCACTCATGCTTGCCGCCGGCATCATCCGCATCTCCACGTCCCCGTTTACAGCACCGGTCCTCCTCGTGCGTAAGTCAGATGGCACGTGGCGTTTCTGCATTGAATACCGTGCCCTTAATGCTCTCACATTGAAGGACAAGTTTCCTATTCCGGTTGTCGATGAGCTTCTCGACAAGTTGCACGGGGCACGCTTCTTCACCAAGCTGGACCTTCGATCAGGGTATCATCAGGTGCGCATGCATCCCAACGACATCGCCAAGACGGTGTTTCGGACTCATCACGGCCACTTCGAGTTCTTCGTGATGCCCTTTGGCCTCTCCAACACCCCGGCGACGTTTCAGGCCTTGATGAACGATGTCCTTCGGCCCTACTTACGTCGGTTTGTGCTCGTTTTCTTTGATGACATTCTTATCTATAGCGCCTCTTGGGCAGAGCACCTCCAGCATGTGGCCATCGTCTACAACGAGCTTCGGGCGCATCATCTTCATCTTAAGCGCTCGAAGTGCTCGTTCGGGACGCCTTCGGTCGCTTACCTCGGCCACGTCATCTCGGCCGAGGGAGTGGCCATGGATGCCGACAAGGTCGCGGTCGTCGCCGCCTGGCCGATTCCGCAGTCTCCGCGTGCTCTTCGCGGGTTTCTTGGCCTCGCGGGGTACTACCGGAAGTTCATCCGGGAGTTTGTCCTCATCGCGGCCCCACTCACGCGTCTCCTCCGGCGCGACGCCTTGTCTTGGGACGAGGAGCCACTTCAGCCTTCGAGGCCCTTAAGGGGGCCCTCACGACGGGACCCGTACTGCAGATGCCGGATTTTGACCTCCCCTTCACCGTCGACTGCGACGCTTCCGGTGCGGGGTTTGGTGCGGTCCTACACCAGGGCGAGGGACCCCTCGCTTTCTTCAGTCGCCCATTTGCCGCACGTCATCTTAAGTTGGCGGCGTATGAGCGTGAGCTCATTGGGTTGGTGCAGGCCGTACGCCATTGGCGGCCCTATCTTTGGGGTCGTTCTTTCCGGATCCGCACGGATCAGTACAGCCTCAAGTTCATGCTAGATCAGAGGCTCTCGACGGTGCCCCAGCACTAATGGATCAGTAAACTCTTTGGCTTTGACTTCACCGTCGAGTACCGTCCAGGTCGCCTTAACACCGTCGCCGACGCCCTGTCTCGGCGTGATGCCGATGTGGACGACGGTGCGGCGGAGGGGGCGGCCTTCTGCATCATCACCGGGCCCTCCTTCGCTCTCTACGACGACATCCGCCGGGCGACCGCTGCAGCGGCCGATTCCCTCCTCCTACAGTAGCAGTTGGCGGCGGGTGAGCTGGAGGAACCGTGGCGCCTTGCCGATGGCCTGCTTCTCCATGGGCGCCGGGTCTTCGTTCCGGCGCACGACGATCTTCGCCAGCAGGTGCTGCGCCTCGCTCACTCGGTGGGCCATGAGGGAGTGCAGAAGACGCTCCATCGTCTCCGCGCCAACTTCTACATTCCCGGTGATCGTGCCTTGGTCCGTGACTGGGTACGGTCGTGTGTGACGTGCCAGCGCAACAAGACGGAGACTCTACGGCCGGCTGGCATGCTGCAAACCTTGGAGGTCCCTACTCAGGTTTGGGCGGAGATCTCCATGGACTTCATCGAGGGCCTTCCCAAGGTGGGCGGCAAGTCTGTCATTCTCACGGTGGTCGACCGCTTCTCCAAGTATGCTCATTTCATACCGCTCGGCCATCCATATTCAGCGGCATCGGTTGCCCGGGCCTTCTTCGATGGCATTGTCCGTCTCCACGGGTTCCCTTCTTCGATCGTCAGTGATCGGGACCCCGTGTTCACGGGACACGTGTGGCGTGACCTTTTTCGGCTGGCGGGCGTGAAGCTACGCCTCAGCACAGCCTTCCACCCTCAGACGGACGGCCAGTCTGAGATCGTTAACAAGGTGATTGCCATGTATTTGCGCTGTGTTACAGGTGATCGCCTTCGTGCATGGGTGGACTGGCTCTCGTGGGCGGAGTACTGCTACAACACCTCTTATCACTCCGCCCTGCGAGCTACGCCCTTTGAGGTGGTGTATGGCCGGCCACCCCCGCCGATCCTGCCGGTTGATCCGGCCTCGGCGCGGACCAAGGTAGCCGGGACCCTTCTGAGAAGTCGTGATGAGATGATAGCGGAGATCCAGCAACTACTCCTGCAGGCCCAGCAGTTGGCCAAACGTTACTATGATGGCCACCATCGCGACGCAGAGTACGCGGTGGGTGATTGGGTCTGGCTGCGTCTACTTCACCGCTCTACGCAGTCCTTGGACCCCCGCGCGAGGAAGAAGCTCGGTCCTCGCTATGCCGGTCCCTTTGCGATCCTGGAACGCATTGGAAAAGTGGCTTACCGTCTGCAGCTTCTGGCAGGCGCCCGGATCCATGATGTCTTCCATGTCGGGCTGCTCAAGCCATTCCGCGGCGAGCCACCTGCGGCACTGCCGGCTCTTCCACCGGCCACGGACGGGCATCTGCTTCCTGAACCAGAGAAGGCGTTGCAGGTTCAGCTGCGCCGAGGCTCCTGGTACGTGTTGATCCGGTGGACTGGCCTACCAGAGGAGGATGCTACTTGGGAGCAGCGTGAGGAGTTCCTCCAGCACTACCCCGACTTTCAGCTCGAGGACGAGCTGTTTGCGCAGGCGGGGAGAGATGTTATGACCGGCCAGGTCTATGGCCGAAGGAGGCCCAACAGGCAGGCTTAGGCCCGCAAGTTATCTTAGTTTTTATTTTCAGATTATGCAAGTTATCTTAGGTTAATTCTTATGCAAGTTATCTTAGGTTAATTCTTCTGCAAGTTATCTAGGATATAAATATAGGTTGTAAGACTCTTTTTGGAATTAAGCAATAAGACTATTTCTATTGCCCGGCTCCCAGAGGAGCCGGAACCCTAAACCTTAGCCGCCTCCTTCTCTCGCCGCCGCCGCACCGCGCCAGGACGGTGCCCCGCCGCCGGCCGCCGCGCTCAAGCCCTCGCCCTTCCCCCTCCTTCCCCTACTATCTCCGACCAAGACCGGGCAGAACCCTAGCCGCTAACAGATCGAGAATTATGCCGGATGCGGTTCATCATGTAACAGTCATAACCTAGGGTGACACAGAACTAGCTCCAATTCATCAACGTAATGTAGGCATGTATTCCGAATATAGTCATACGTGCTTATGGAAAAGAACTTGCATGACATCCTTTGTCCTACCCTCCCGTGGCAGCGGGGTCCTAGCGGAAACTAAGAGATATTAAGGCCTCCTTTTAATAGAGTACCGGACCAAAGCATTAACACATAGTGAATACATGAACTCCTGAAACTACGGTCATCACCGAAAGTGGTCCCGATTATTGTCACTTCGGGGTTGCCGGATCATAACACATAGTAGGTGACTATAGACTTGCAAGATAGGATCAAGAACTCACATATATTCATGAAAACATAATAGGTTCAGATCTGAAATCATGGCAGCCAGGCCCTAGTGACAAGCATTGAGCATAGCAAAGTCATAGCAACATCAATCTCAGAACATAGTGGATACTAGGGATCAAACCCTAACAAAACTAACTCGATTACATGATAAATCTCTGTAGCGCCCGGATAATCAGGCTATAGTAATGCCACGTTAATGATTCCACGTCACCTCTGTCACTGTACTTAATCTCGGGTTCAAAACCGATTCAAATTCAAATTTAAAATAAAGTTAATTAATAAAAGTTTATAAAATTTAAAACAAAAATGTCCGGTGTGTGCAAATAAATGCCTAGGAATTTATGGTGTGGGATCCATGCTTTTATAAAAAAGCTAAATACTTAAAACGAATTAAAACAGAAAAGAAAATAAATAAAGAAAAGAAAATACAAAAACAGAAAACAAAATAACAAAAAACGAAAAGAACACCCCCCGCCCTGGGTCAAGTGGCCCAGCTGGCCCTAGCCGCCCGAATGGGCCGGCCCATCCCGTCCCCCATATCCTCCCCCACTACACACCGGCACCCCACACTCCCTCCCCCGCAAAATATCTTCTCCCCTCTCTCCCCCGATTTGGATCGGGATCAAGAGGAGGAGAGCTCGACGCAGCCCGACGCCGTTCGTCGCCGCCCGGAACGCCACCGCCGCGGGCTGCCTCGTCGACGGCCACCTCGCCGGACTGCCCCTCGATGCCGTTGTCCCCGCCTACCTCCCCACGCCCCGCTGCCCGAATCCCTACGGCCCCAGTGAGCCCCGCCTCTCTCCCTCTCTGCTCCTCGCGCCGCCCCACGGTCGTGCACGCGCGCGGCCACGCGGCCTCAGCCGCGGCCCCGCTCGCCTGTCCCGCATCACCACGGCGCCTCTCGTCCCACACGCGCGCCATCGCCGTGCTCGTCAGCACCGTGTCGCTCGCCGCCCTCGCTCCCCGTGCACGCCCGTCGCCTACTCCGGTGAGCCGCCCTGCGCACACTGCCACCCGACCTCGCAGCCGTCGTCCGCCGTGGTTCCCCGCCTTGTTGCTGCTCCACCACGGCCCCGCACGGCGCTCGCCACACTCGCCCCGCTCTCCCTTGCCGCGCTACTCGTTGCGCCCTCCATGTGCCCGTGCCTCCGGCCTCTCCCCCTGCAGCCCAGCCTCGCCCCGCTCGGCGCCTCCACTCGGGACCGCCCACGACCACCGCAGCCACCCGCGCCTGCCTCCGACGCGCCGCCTCCCGCTTGTCCCTACAGCCGCCGCCCCGCCGTTGCCTCGCCACGCCGCCCGCATCCGCGCTTAGCCATGCCCCGACTCGCCAGCGCGCCCACGCCCCACTGTTCCCGCTGCCCCGCCGCGCCGCCCTGCTCCGGCCACGGTCGCCGGCGTTGGGCCATGCGCCGGCCCCTTCCTCCCTGGCTGCGCGCTCATGCACCCGGCGCACGCGCCGGCACCACCGGGGCAAAGCCCCGGTTAGCCCCGCGCCCACACCCGCTAAGGAGCGCCTGATAGGCCCCTAGGGCCAATAACATGTGGGGCCCGGCCCCATAACGATTTAATAAAAAAAGGAATTAAAATAAATAAATAATTAATTAACTAAATAATCAACTTAATTAATTCTGATTAAATTAACAAATTATGATTAATTAACCTAACGACTAATTAACCTAATGACTAATTAACCTAATTAACTACTGTTAATTAGCTAAACAGTCTAGGACTAGTGGGACCCACCTGTCAGGTTGACCAGGTCAACTGATGACGCCATGATGACGTCAGCAAACACTATTCTGGATAATGTTGATTTAAATAATTCAATAAATCCTAAAATTGATTTAAATCTTTTAAAATTAATATAAAATAAACCGTAGCTTGGATGGAAAATTTTTGTACATGAAAGTTGCTCAGAACGACGAGACGAACCCGGATACACGCCCCTTCGTTCGCCACGCATCCCTAGCATAGCGAACATGCAACTTTCCCCCTTTGGTCATCTGTCCGTAAATGCGAAACACCAGGGATATTTTCCCAGATGTTTCCCCCCATCGCCGATACCACCTCATACCGCGTTAGGGCACCCCTAGCACCGGTACTTGTCATGTCATGCATTGCTATGCATCTGTTTGCTTAATATTTATTGTTTCTTCCCCCTCTTCTCTCTCTAGACACCGAGACCAACGCCACTGCTACCCAGTACGACTACGGTGTTGACGACCCCTCTCTCTTGCCAGAGCAACCAGGCAAGCTCCCCCCCCCTTGATCACCAGATATCGCCTACTCTCTTTCTACTGCTTGCATTAGAGTAGTGTAGCATGTTACCACTTTCCGTTAATCCTATCCTGATGCATAGCCTGTCCTTGCTACTACTGTTGTTACCTTTACCTGCAATCCTAATGCTTAGTATAGGATGCTAGTTTATCATCAGTGGCTCTACATTCTTGTCCGTCTGCCATGCTATACTATCGGGCTGTGATCACTCGGGAGGTGATCACGGGTATATACTATATACTTTATACATGATACATGTGGTGACTAAAGTCGGGTCGGCTCGTAGAGTACCCGCGAGTGATTCACGGATTTGGTCCGAAAGGACGTCTGTCCGGACGGCCCTCTGATTGAATCTTTGTGGCGAAGCGAAAAGGTAGGTTGAGACCACCTAGGAGAGATGTGGGCCTGGCCCTGGTCGGCGTCCGCGGTTATTTCAAAATAACACGCTTAACGAGATCTTGGTATTTGATCTGAGTCTGGCCACTGGCCTATACGCACTAACCAACTATGCGGGAACAGTTATGGGCACTCAACGTCATGGTATCAGTTGAAGCCTTCGTGACGTCAGCGACTGAGCAGCGCACGCCGGGTTGGACTGGAACGGCTGCTCTTGTATAAGGGAGGCTAGGTCTACTCGTCGGCCGCGTTCGCAACGTGCAGGTGTGCAATGGGCGATGGGCCCAGACCCCTACGCCGTAGGATTTAGACCGGCGTGCTCACCTCTCTATTGTGCCTAGGTAGGCCTGCAACGTGTTGATCTTTCGAGGCCGGGCATGACCCAAAAAAGTGTGTCCGGACAAAGGGGATCGAGCACGTTGGGAAATGTGGTGCACCCCTACATGGAAGTTAATCTATTCGAATTGCCGTGATCTTCGGTAACAGGACGACTTGGAGTTGTACCTTGACCTTATGACAACTAGAAATGGACACTTAATAAAACACACCCTTCCAAGTGCCAGATACAACCGGTGACCGCTCTCTGACAGGGCGACGAGGGGTGGATCATCGGTTAGTATTATGCTATGCAAAGCTACTTGGTTAACTTACCGTCTACTCTCTTCTTCTGCTGCAAGATGGAGGTTACCAGAAGAGTAGTCTTCGACAGGACTAGCTATCCCCCTCTTATTTCGGCTTTCTGCAGTTCAGTCCACATATGTTACCCCTTTTCCATTTGATACCAATGCATACATATGTAGTGTAGCTCCTTGCTTGCGAGTACTTTGGATGAGTACTCACGGTTGCTTTGTTCCTCCTTTTCCCCCTTCCTATACCCGATTGCTACGACCAGACGTTGGAGTCCAGGAGCCAGACGCCACTGTCAACGACGACTACTACTACTCGGGAGGTTCCTGCTACTACGTGCAGCCTGCTGATGACGACCAGGAGTAGTTTAGGAGGATCCCAGGAAGGAGGCATGCGCCTCTTTTGATCTGTATCTCAGTTTGTGCTAGCCTTCTTAAGGCAAACTTGTTTAACTTATGTCTGTACTCAGATATTGTTGCTTCTGCTAACTCGTCTATGATCGAGCTCTTGTATTGGAGCCCTCGAGGCCCCTGGCTTGTAACACGATGCTTGTATGACTTATTTTATTTGTAGAGTTGTGTTGTGATATCTTCCCATGAGTCCCTGATCTTGATCGTACACGTTTGCGTGTATGATTAATGTACGGTCAAATCGGGGGTGTCACAAGTTGGTATCAGAGCCGACTGCCTGTAGGAATCCCCCTTCCACACTCCTTGGCCAAAGTCGAGTCTAGACATTACAAAACATTTTACTAACATGGTTGTGTGCCTTACGGGACCACGTCACCATCTGGGTGGTATTAGGATCTTTTACTCCTCGATCCTTACTCTGAGACTCTGAACTCTCTTCTACTCGGGTTGAATGATTTTACTAACTCTAACATTAGGATCCCGTGACCACATTCACCCCAAAGTTGGATAAGCCCTAGTTATTCATTAGAGTAGTATTTGAACATTATCCACACTGTCATTTGACTCCTTTCAAACATCTTTGTTTTCAGATGGAACCCACGAGACATGTCGTGTGCCACACGACGGCCATTGGTGCCTCAGGATCACCTGCTGTGTTGGTTGAGATGATGACCTATCTGGGTTATTGCTGGCACCCTAAGTAGACTGTCTACGAGGAGTACCAGGACTTTAACCAGGAGAAGTACCGAGCCATCGTCCACCTCTACTCTCGGGAGTATGACTCCACTACCGTGCTGCACACTGCTCATGGTGTTGGAGTGACTATCGACATGGCGGTCCACGATGCTGCTTATGCTGCTTTGATACGTCTTCGTGGAGAGTATCGGGAGTTGGACACCTCCCATTTCAGGCACATTGCTATCGCATCCGATGTTGGTGCGGAGGGATACTACACTGCTGCCTACTCCACTGTCACCCGAGAGCCCTTCTACCATCAGAACCTGGTTTTGCATGCTAGTGGGCTGGATAGAGCTAACCGAGCTCTTCGCCATGAGTTGTACACCACCCGTCAGCACCTGTACCATGCTCTGACGCTGTTGCACCCCTCTGTTCGATTTGGTGATCTGTCGCGTTTTGTGATCTACCCTGCCAGGACCGTGATGCCCCAGGGTGTCGGCTGGCCATATGTGGGAGGCTACTCTCATGCACTTTGTCCTCTTCTGCCACCTGCGCGTCGGGTTCCGCACCAGAGTATCCGCGGACCCCAGGAAACTCACGTGGAGGACTTCCCTTCGAGTCACTACCAGCTGTCAGGCTACACCTACCTCCATAGTTCCTCCTGGGACTGATGTAGGCTTGCTTGTTAGTGTTAGTTGCATTCACCGCGAGCCTGCGTTCCGCCTGTGATGTTCTTAGCCTATGTACTGAACTCTGTGTACCGAACTCTATGCATGATCTCTTTTGTAAGATATGCCAACTACTATGTAGTATCTATCATGTTCCTTTCATTATGCATGTTTCATCATGAATGATTCTTGTCCTTGCAAATTCTCAATGCTGAACTACCCCTGTTATATATTAGCAGGATGGTTAGACCAGGTGGTCGTGGTCGTGGTGGCCATGCCCCACCACCACCTGAGTACATGGCTGGTATGATCCAACAGTTCGAGCTAAACCGCCAATTCATGGAAAATATGATGGCTCAGTTTCCTCGCCCCAATATGAACCAGCAGCCAGCCCAAGTGACTCTGCAGCATTTCATGCGCCTCAACCCAACTTTGTATCGCAGCTCAACACAGCCTCTGGATGCTGATGACTGGCTTTGTGACATCACCTATGAAATGGAGTCTGCTGATGTAGCCCCTGCCAGCTTTGTCACCTTTGCTTCCTTCTTCCTGAAAGGACCCGCTGCTCAATGGTGGGACAACCAAAGGCGTACTCTGCCAGTTGGAACAATCATCACCTGGCTAGACTTCCAAGCTGCTTTCCATGCCCGCTTCATTCCTCAGGGAGTCATGGACCGGAAGAAGCGCGAGTTCCACAACCTCACTCAGGGCAACAAAACTATGGAAGCTTATGAGTGGGAGTTTCTGGATCTGTCCCACTATGCTGAAGAAGACATTGCAACTGATGCACGCAGACAGGAGAAGTTCCATGATGGCCTCCAAGCTGACATCAAGCTCGCACTTTTAGTGCATGACTTTGCTGATTTCGCCACCTTGGTGAACAAGGCCATCAATGTCGAAACTGGTCTGCAGGAACACCAGATCTCTCACAGGCGCAACTGTGACACGGGCTCATCTTCGGGCCCGTCCTCACAGAAGTGTAGGATATGGATTCCCAATAGCATGTACCAGCCAACTACACCTGCTCCAAGGCAGTCCTATGCTGCACCACGTCTGCCTCCCCCACCAACTAGGCAGCCAAGGCTTCCATCTCCACCACCCCGAGCTCCTGTTCCCACTCCCAATAATGGTCTGTGCTTCAGGTGTGGTCAGCCAGGACACCGTGCTAGGGAATGCAACCAGAACCAAAATCAACTAGCCCTCCCTGCAGCTGGCCATGGAAGCAACCAGCCTTGCAACAAGAATGCCAGGTCTTATGGCCGTGTTCATGTCAACCATGTTGATCTGACTGAAGTTCTAGACCAGCCTACTACTGTGATGGGTACACTCCTCGTAAATTCTGTTCCAGCATCCGTTTTATTTGATACAGGAGCATCACATTCATTCATATCAGCTTAGTTTGCATTTATGCATGGGATTAAATACGAAGAGGTGAACACTGCGATAGTGGTATACACTCCTGCGGGCCAGTGTCAAACCTCTATGGCTAGTCACAACGTTCTCGTTGAAATTGAAGGACTGGAATTCCTTGCCTCTCCCATCGTACTGAAGTCCTGTAGCATTGACCTCATTCTGGGAATGGATTGGTTGAAAGCGCATACTGCTTCTATAGTTTGCGCCACTAAGACCATCCATCTGCTACACCCTTCTGATGAAATAATTGCTTACCAGGCTCATCTATTTCAGAATGCCGAGGCACGGCTTTATGCCTTGAATGCATTGCATGCTGCACCACTCGAGGGCATTGAAAACATTCCCATCGTTTGAGAATTCCCAGACGTCTTTCCGGAAGAACTTCCAGGGATTCCCCCTACTAGAGCTGTCGAATTCATCATTGACTTAAACCAGGCACCACTCCTATAGCCAAACGACCCTACAAGATGCTGCCACATGAACTCACTGAGCTTAAGGAGGAAATCGACAAATCTCTTGGCAAAGGATTCATTCGCCCTAGTTGCTCTCCTTGGGGAGCACCTTCTCTCTTTGTTAAGAAGAAGGATGGGACGAACCGATTAGTCCAAGACTATCGTCCTATCAACCAAGCCACTATTCAGAACAAATATCCTCTTCCTCGGATCAATGATCTTTATGATCAACTGGCTGGCTCATCAGTGTTCTCCAAACTCGACTTGAGGTAGGGTTACCACCAGATCCGTGTTCGTGAAGAGGATATCCCAAAGACTGCCTTCGTGACTCGGTATGGATCATACGAGTACACCTTCATGCCACTCGGCTTAATGAATGCTCCAGCCACCTTCTCTCGCCTGATGAACTACATATTCATGGATTACCTCGACAAGTTCGGCGTGGTTTATTTGGACGATATCCTTGTATTTTCCAAGAACAAGGAGGAACATGCTGAACATCTTTGTCTTGTGCTGGAAAAGCTTCGAGAGCATCAACTCTATGCTAAGTATTCCATGTGTGAATTCTGGTTCCCAGAAGTAACCTATCTTCGTCATGTCATCTCCAAGGATGGTATTGCCGTCAACCCTGAACGAGTCCAGGCTATTCTCGATTGGAATCCTCCGAAGAATGTCAAACAAGTACGAAGTTTTCTCGGTCTCGCCAGCTATTGTCGTCGATTTGTCGACAACTTCTCCGAGATCGCTAGGCATCTGACTAATCTATTGCATAACGGCGTCAAGTTCCAATGGACAGACAAGTGTCAGGAAAGTTTCCAGGCGCTCAAAGACAAGTTGACTTCTGCCCTAGTGCTTATGCCACCTGATACTAAGAAGGACTTCGTCATTTACTGCGATGCTTCCCGTCAAGGATTAGGCTGTGTCCTAATGCAAGAGCGCAGAGTGATTGCTTATGCCTCTCGTCAACTGCGCCCTCACAAAGAAAACTACCCAGATCACGACCTCGAGCTTGCTGCTATCATTCATGCTCTAAAGAAGTGGCGACATTACCTTCTCGGTAATCGTTGTGAGATCTTCACCGACCACCAAAGTCTGAAGTATATGTTTACTCAACCAGACTTGAACCTACGTCAGCAGAGATGGATGGAGACTGTTGCAGACTTTGACATGGGTATATCCTATACCCCAGGCAAGGCTAATGTAATGGCTGATGCCTTGAGCCGCAAGTCCTACTGCAACCACCTCCAGGTTCACAAAGTTCAGCCCTCGCTTGTTGAAGAATTCACAAAGCTGAACCTCCATATTGTTCCCCCTGGTGCACTCGCTCCCGCTCCCCCAGAGTTCCAAAAGATGAATCTTCGTGTTGTTGCTAAGGGTTCGCTAAATACCCTGGCTGTCGTACCAGATCTCGTAGATGGTATAAAGACTATTCAAGGTTATGACTCTGAAGTCCAAAAGATTAAACGCCATCTCGCAGAAGGAAAGCCCTCATTCTTCACTATCGCCGAAGATGGCGCCTTGTACTTCAAAGGCCACCTAGTGGTGCCATGTTCGAGGAAAAACCTAGATCAGACTAAAAAGGTTATGAAAGAAGCTCATGATACGCCTTTGTCTATTCATCCCGGTAGTACAAAGATGTACCAGGACATCCGTCAGAGATTCTAGTGGTCTAATATGAAGCAAGACATTGCTTGTTATGTTGATGAGTGTGACGTTTGTCATCGTATCAAAGCTGAACATCAAAGGCCTGCTGGAACTCTGCAACCTATCTCTATTCCTAAATGGAAATGGGACCATGTTGAAATGGACTTCGTCACTGGATTTCCCAAATCGCAGAAAGGTAATTATGCTATTCTTGTCGTCATTGACCGGCTTTCTGAAGTTGCACATTTTCTGGCGGTCAAAGAAAAAATCACTGCTAGTCAGCTTGCAACTCTCTACATGTCTAGAATTGTTTCACTTCACGGTATTCCACTGGTTATCAGTTCAGACCGTGGCAGCTTATTCACTTCAAGATTTTGGGCAAGTTTCCAAGAAGCTATGGGAACTCATGTGTCGTTCAGTACTGCGTTTCATGCTCAGTCGCAAGGGCAGGTTGAACGTGTCAACCAAGTTCTCGAAGACATGCTTCAAGCTTGTGTAATTTCCTTCGACAAGAAATGGGAGGAATCTCTTCCATATGCTGAGTTCTCTGATAATAATAGCTAGCTAGCTAGTCTGAAGATGTCCCCCTTCGAAGTGCTATATGGACGAAAGTGTTGGACCCCTCTGAACTGGTCAGAAACTGGGGAACGTCCACTCTTCGGTCCGGATATTATCCAATAGGCCGAAGAACAAGTCCGCATTATTCATGAGAATCTCAAGACTGCTCAGTCATGACAGAAAAGTCAGTATGACCGTCATCACAAAGACATGGTCTATCAACCTGGCGAAAAGGCTTATCATCGAGTTACACCAATGAAGGGTGCTCACCGCTTCGGGATCAAGGGAAAGCTAGCTCCTCGCTATATAGGTCCCTTCACTATTCTCGAAAGGCGTGGAAAAGTGGCATATCAACTGGAGCTTCCGGCAAACCTTTCTCAGGTTCATGATGTGTTCCATGTGTCATAGCTCCGCCATTGCTTCAAGGATCCAATCCGGGCAGTGGATCATGAAGTGCTCGAATTGCAACAGGACCTCTCCTATAAAGAGTATCCGATCCGCATTCTTGACCAAGCTGAACGCCGCACACGTTAGAAGGCGATCAAATTCCTCAAAGTCCAGTGGTTGCATCACTCTGAAGATGAAGCCACTTGGGAACGCAAGGACTGCCTGCGTGATGAATACCCCGCACTGTTTCCTTCTACCTCCTAAATCTCGGGACGAGATTTCTTGTAGTGGAGGAATTTTCTAACGCCCGGATAATCATGCTACAGTAATTCGACGTTAACGATGCCACGTCACCTCTGTCACTGTAGTTAATCTCGTGTTAGTTCAAAACCATTCAAATTCAAATTTAAAATAAAGTTAATTAATAAAAGTTTTCAAAATTAAAAACAAAAATGTCCGGTGTGTGCAAATAAATGCCTAGGAATTTATGTGTGGGATCCATGCTTTTATAAAAAAACATAAATACTTAAAATGAATTAAAACGGAAAAGAAAAGAAAATACAAAAACAGAAAACAAACTAACAAAAAAAGGAAAAGCCCCCCCCCCCCACGTTGGGCCAAGTGGCCCAGCTGGCTCCAGTCGCCCGACTGGGCCGGCCCACCCCGTCTGCCATATCCTCCCCCCACTCCCCCACTACACACCGGGACCCCACACTCCCTCCCCCTGCAAAATATCTTCCCCCCTCTCCCCCGATTTGGATCGGGGTCGAGAGGAGGAGAGCTCGACGCCGCCCGACGCCGTTCGTCACCACCCGGAACGCCACCGCCACGACCTGCCTCGTCGACGACCACCTCGCCGGACTGCCCCCCGACGCCGTCGTCCTCGCCTACCTCCCCACGCCCAGCTGCCCGAATCCCTACGGCCCCAGTGAGCCCCGCCTCTCTCCCTCTCTGCTCCTCGCACTGCCCCGCAGTCGTGCACGCGCGTGCCCACGCGGCCTCGGCCGCGGCCCCGCTGCCCTATCCCGCATCGCCACGGTGTCGCTCGTCCCACATGTGCGCCCGCGCCGTGCTCGTCAGCACCGCCTCGCTCGCCGCCCTCGCTCCCCACGCACGCCCGTTGCCAACTCCGATGAGCCGCCCTACGCACATTGTCGCCCGGCCTCGCAGCCGCCGTCCGCCGTGGTCCCCCGCCTTGCTGCTGCTCCAGCACGGCCCCGCACGGCGCTCACCACACTCGCGCCGCTCTCCCCTGCCGCGCTACTCGCTGCGCCCTCCATGTGCCCGTGCCTCCGGCCTCTCCCCCTGCAGCCCAGCCTCGCCCCGCTCGGCGCCTCCACTCGGGACTGCCCGCGGCCACCGCCACCGGCCAGCGCAGCCACCTGCGCCTGCCTCCGACGCGCCGCCTCCTACTTGTCCCTGCAGCCGCCACCCTATCGTTGCCTCGCCACGCCGCCCGCATCCGCGCTTGGGCGCGCCCCGGCTCGCCGGCGCGCCCACGCCCCACTGCTACCGATGCCGCGCCGCCTCGCTCCGGCCACGGTCACCGGCATTGGGCCACGCGTCGGCCCCTTCCTCCCTGGCCGCGCGCTCACGGACCCGGCGCACGCGCCTGCACCACCGGTGCAAAGCCCCGGTTAGCCCCGCGCACACACACCCGCTAAGGAGCGCCCGATAGGCCCCTAGGGCCAATGACATGTGGGGCCCGGCCCTAGAATGAATTAATAAAAAAGGTATTAAAATAATTAACTTAATTAATTCTGATTAAATTAACTAAGTATGATTAATTAACCTAATGTCTAATTAACCTAATTAACTACTGTTAATTAGCTAAACAGTCTATGACCAGTGGGACCCACCTGTCAGGTTGACCAGGTCAACTGATGACGTCAGCAAACACTATTGTGGATAATGTTGATTTAAATAATTAAATAAATCCTAAAAATGATTTAAATCTTTTAAAATTAATATAAAATAAACCGTAGCTCGGATGGAAAAATTTTGTACATGAAAGTTGCTCAGAACGATGAGACGAACCCGAATACGTTGCCCGTTCATCCGCCACGCATCCCTAGCATAGCGAACACGAAACTTTCCCCCTCCGGTCATTTGTCCGTAAACGCGAAACACCAGGGATATTTTCCCGGATGTTCCCCCTTTCACCGATACCACCTCATACCGCGTTAGGGCACCCGTAGCACAAATACTTGTCATGTCATGCATCGCTATGCATCTGTTTGCTTAATATTTATTGTTTCTTCCCCTCTTCTCTCTCTAGACTCCAAGACCAACGCCACTGCTACCCAGTACAACTACGGTGTTGACGACCCCTCTCTCTTGCCAGAGCAACCAGGCAAGCCCCCCATTGATCACCAGATATCGCCTACTCTCTTTCTACTGCTTGCATTAGAGTAGTGTAGCATGTTACTACTTTCCGTTAATCCTATCCTGATGCATAGCCTCTCCTTGCTACTACTGTTGTTACCTTTACCTGCAATCCTAATGCTTAGTATAGGATGCTAGTTTATCATCAGTGGCCCTACATTCTTGTCTGTCTACCAGGCTATACTATCGGGCCGTGATCACTCGGGAGGTGATCATGGGTATATACTATATACTTTATACATGATACATATGGTGACTAAAGTCGGGTCGGCTCGTAGAGTACCCGCGAGTGATTCACGGATTGAGTCCCAAAGGATGTCTGTCCGGACGGCCCTCTGAGTGAATCTTTGTGGCGGAGCGACAGGGTAGGTTGAGACCACCTACGAGAGAGGTGGGCCTGGCCCTGGTCGGCATCCGCGGTTATTTCAAAATAACATGCTTAACGAGATCTTGGTATTTGATCTGAGTCTGGCCACTGGCCTATACGCACTAACCAACTACGTGGGAACAATTATGGGCACTCGACGTCGTGGTATCAGCCGAAGCCTTCGTGATGTCAGCGACTGAGCGGCGCGCACCGGGCTGGACTGGAACGCCTGCTCTTGTATAAGGGAGGCTAGGTCTGCTCGTCGGCCGCGTTCGCAACGTGCAGGTGTGCAATGGGCGATGGGCCCAGACCCCTGCGCCATAGGATTTACAACGGCGTGTTGACCTCTCTGTTGTGCCAAGGTAGGGCTGCGACGTGTTGATCTTTCGAGGCCGGGCATGACCCAGAAAAGTGTGTCCGGACAAAGGGGATCGAGCATGTTGGGAAATGTGGTGCACCCCTGCAGGGAAGTTAATCTATTCGAATAGCTGTGATCTTCGGTAACAGGACGACTTGGAGTTGTACCTTGACCTTATGACAACTAGAACCAGATACTTAATAAAACACACCCTTCCAAGTGCCAGATACAACTGGTGATCGCTCTCTCACAGGGCGACGAGGGGAGGATCATTAGTTAGGATTATGCTATGCGATGCTACTTGGTTAACTTACCATCTGCTCTCTTCTTCTGCTGCAAGATGGAGGTTACCAAAAACGTAGTCTTCGACAGGACTAGCTATCCCCCTCTTATTCCGGCTTTCTGCAGTTCAGTCCACATATGTTACCCCTTTTCCTTTTGATACCAATGCATACATATGTAGTGTAGCTCCTTGCTTGCGAGTACTTTGGATGAGTGCTCACAGTTGCTTTGCTCCTCCTTTTCCTCCTTCCTATACCCGATTGCTGCGACCATACGTTGGAGTCCAGGAGCCAGACGCCATTGTCGATGACGACTACTACTACTCGGGAGGTGCCTACTACTACGTCCATCCCGCTGACGACGACCAGTAGTAGTTTAGGAGGATCCCAGGCAGGAGGCATGAGCCTATTTTGATCTGTATCCCAGTTTGTGCTAGCCTGCTTAAGGCAAACTTGTTTAACTTATGTCTGTACTCAGATATTGTTGCTTCGGCTGACTCGTCTATGATCGAGCTCTTGTATTCGAGCCCTCGAGGCCCCTAGCTTGTAATATGATGCTTGTATGACTTATTTTATTTGTAGAGTTGTGTTGTGATATCTTCCCATGAATCCCTGATCTTGATCGTACACGTTTGTGTGTATGATAAGTGTACGGTCAAATCGGGGGTGTCACAATCTCATCCAACCCATCACCGTCCATCAAGCCTACGATGGAATTACTCACACACGGCGGTGAGCATCATGAAATTCGTGATGGAGGATGGTTGATGATGACGATGGCGACGGATTCCCCTCTCCGGAGCCCCGAACGGACTCCAGATCAGCCCTCCCGAGAGAGTTTAGGGCTTGGCGGCGGCTCCGTATCGTAAAACGTGATGAATCTTTCTCCTTGATTTTTTTCTCTTCGAACACAAATATATAGAGTTGGAGTTGAGGTCGGAGGAGCTCTAGGGGGCCCATGAGGTAGGGGGGTGCGCCCCCACTCTCGTGGCTAGGTTGTGGGCCCCTGGTCTTGATCTTTTGCAACAATTTATTATTATTTCCAAAAATAATCTCTGTGAAGTTTCAGGTCATTCCGAGAACTTTTGTTTCTGCACATAAATAACACCATGGCAATTCTGCAGTAAACAACGTCAGTCCAGGTTAGTTCCATTCAAATCATGCAAGTTAGAGTCCAAAACAAGGGCAAAAGTGTTTGGAAAAGTAGATACGACAGAGACGTATCAACTCGCCCCCAGCTTAAACCTTTGCTTGTCCTCAAGCAATTCAGTTGATAAACTGAAAGTGATAAAGAAAAACTTTTACAAACTCTGTTTGGTCTTGTTGTTGCAAATATGTAAAGCCAACATTCAAGTTTTCAGCAAAGATTATAAACTAACCATATTCACAATAACGCTTAGGTCTCATGTTTACTCATGTCAATGGCATAATCAACTAGCGAGCAATAATAATAAATCTCGGATGACAACACTTTCTCAAAACAATCATAATATGATATAACAAGATGGTATCTCGCTAGCCCTTTCTGAGACCGCAAAACATAAATGTAGAGCACCTTTAAAGATCAAGAACTGACTAGACATTGTAATTCATGGTAAAAGAGATCTAGTCAAGTCATACTCAATGTAAACTAACAGTAATGAATGCAAATGACAATAGTGCTCTCCAACCGGTGCTTTTTAATAAGAGGATGATGACTCAACATGAAAGTAAATAGATAGGCCCTTCGCAGAGGGAAGCAGGGATTTGTAGAAGTGCCAGAGCTCGGTTTTGAAATAGAGATGAATAATATTTTGAGCGGTATACTTTCATTGTCAACATAACAACCAAGAGATGGCTATATCTTCCATGCTACCCACATTATAGGCAGTTCCCAAACAAAATGGTAAAGTTTATACTCCTCCTCCACCAACAAGCATCAATCCATGGCTTGCTCGAAACAATGAGTGCCTCCAACTAACAAGAGTCCCAGGGGGAGTTTTGTTTGCAATTATTTTGATTTGATTTGCATGAAGCATGGGACTGGGCATCCCGATAACCAGCCATTTTCTCGTGAGTGAGGAGCGGAGTCCACTCCTCTTGAGAATAACCCGCCTAACATGGAAGATACGGACAGCCCTAGTTGATACATGAGCTATTCGAGTATACAAAACAGAATGTTTATTTGATGGTTTAGAGTTTGGCACATACAAATTTACTTGGAACGGCAGGTAGATACCGTATATAGGTAGGTATGGTGGACTCATATGGCATAACTTTGGGGTTTATGGAATTGGATGCACAAGCAGTATTCTCGCTTAGTACTGGTGAAGGCTAGAAAAAGACTAGGAAGCGACCAGCTAGAGAGCGACAATAGTTATGTTCATGCATTAAAATTAATCAACAACGAATGCAAGCATGAGTAGGATATAATGCACCATGAACATAAATATGGTAGAGGCTATGTTTATTTTGTTTCAACTACATGCATGAACATGTGCCAAGTCAAGCCACTCTAATTGTTCAAAAGAGGATAAGCATATATGGTGGCTAACATACGCAAAACAGAGTGAGAAGAGAAGCAATGCATCAGTCGTGAAGCTAGAAGTGATCAAGAACTGATCCTGAAACTACTTAAGTCCAATCATAAAATGAGAACCGTATTCACTTCGCGGACTCTGCCGGAAAGAGACCATCATGGCTACACACGCGGTTGATGTATTTTAATTATGTCAAGTGTCAAGTTCTCTACAACCGGATATTAACAAATTCCCATCTGCCCATAACCGCGGGCCCGGCTTTCGAAAGTTCCTAAAACCCCACAGGGGTGTCCCAACTTAGCCCATCACAAGCTCTCACGGTCAACAAAGGATATTCCTTCTCCTAGGACGACCCGATCAGACTCGGAATCCCGGTTACAAGACATTTTGACAATGGTAAAACAACACCAGCAAAGTCGCCCAAATGTGCCGACAAATCCTGATAGGAGCTGCACATATCTCGTTCTCAGGGCACACCAGATGAGCTAGACGCCGGGTTGGCATAGACCCTGGTTGCCCAGGGGGCGCCGGACATCGCTCGGGTTGGACCAACACTTAGAGAAGCACTGGCCCGGGGGGGGTTAAAATAAAGATGACCCTTGGGAGCGCGACTCCCAAGGGAAAAGTAGGTGGTGGTGAGGCAAATGGTAAAACCAAGGTTGGGCCTTGCTGGAGGAGTTTTATTCAAAGCAAACTGTCAAGGGGTCCCCATAACACCCAAACGTGTAAGGAACACAAAATCAAGGAACATAACACCGGTATGACGGGAACTAGGGCAGCAAGAGTGGAACAAAACACCAGGCATAAGGCCGAGCCTTCCACCCTTTACCAAGTATATAGATGCATTAAAGTAAATAAGATATAATGATGATATCCCAACAATATCCATGTTCCAACATGGAACAAACTTCAACTTCACCTGCAACTAGCAACACTATAAGAGGGGCTGAGCAAAGCGGTAACATAGCCAAACAACGGTTTGCTAGGAAAGGTGGGTTAACGGCTTGACATGGCAATATGGGAGGCATGATAAAGCAAGTGATAGGTATCGCAGCATAGCAATAGAGTGAGCAACTAAGCAAGCAAAGATAGAAGTGATTTCGAGGTTATGGTCATCTTGCCTGAGATCCCGCAAGGAAGAAGAACGAGTCCATGAAGAAGACAAACGGACGTAGTCGAACGGATCCTCACAAACGCGACGTTATCGGAACTAACCCGAAGAAGCAATACCGGAAATAAGCAAACAACATAGTAAACAACCATCACATAATCATGGCATGATGCACAATCAAGTATGATGCATGATCGGTTTAATGAAGCATGGCATGGCAAATTGCACAAACAATCCTACAAATTAATTGGAGCTCAATATGCAATGCATATTGATCGAACACCACATTCAAGTTATTTAGTTTGATCTTGTTTTTGTAACCAATAATATTAAATGTTGATTAACATGACACGGAGTGAAGCATAAAGAAACTATCTATTTAGGCAAGTTTAAATGAGGCCGGAACAAGAAGCAACAAGTCTTGAAAATCCTCATGTGCATATTAAGGATTTGGTACTGTTCTGCCCTAAACACAATTTTAGAGTTATTAAACATGCAAAGTAAAGCCACCATGTTAAACTAGGAATTTTTCTACCCCATTTACATATAAAGATTATTTAAAACTGAGCTACGGTTATTAAGTTATGAAATAAAGCATTTTAGCATGGCATAGGAGAAAATTTAACCAAACGGCATCTTAAACATTTTAAACATTCAGGAAAGGGGCATATTGTGAAACTTGATGAAATTCTGGTCATGTTTCATATATAACTTATTTTAATCCGATGCACGGTTAATTAGTTAGGATATGCATGCAGTTTAGGGGCTATTCTGCAAAACTGCTCTCTCTGGAAAAAATAGACAAATTCACAAACGCTAGAAAAAAACATGTGCGGGCCGAATTTGGCTAGCCCAACAGGTGAAAAAAATAAACAAGAGGAGGGGGCGCTTGGGGGCTGCTCACCATGGGCCTTGGCCCGTTTGGTGGAAGAGGCCGACAAGAGAGGCCGATAAAGGAGGCACTGGGCCGGATCAGGCAACGGGGGGGGGGGGGGGGGGAGCGACCCAGGAGCGTGCTTTCGATGAGGGCCATGGCGGTGTTGTTGTTCGCTGCAGGGGAAGCAGGGCGACGCAGAGAAGCAGAGCGCCGGTGAGTGGAGGCCGGAGATGGGAACGACGACCGGAGGAAGAGGCGGATCCGGGCGCTGGACGACGCGGCGGGGCCGGCGGAGGGGAATCCCGGCGGGGGTTGAGGTAGAGGCGGCATCCTCCGCCTGAACTGCTGCCGCTCGATTGCAGGGACGCAGGAGGCGGCTTCCGACGCGGAGCTCGCCGGACCCGATCGCGGAGAGGGTCGTCGAGGTAGGGAACGGAGTAGTTGCGGTGGTTCTTGGCGGTGGAGAGGTTCCATGGCTTGGCCGCGGCGGCCTTGGGGTTCCTGCCTAGAGAAGCAAGAAGGAGAGGAGACGAGGAAAAGCTCAGAGAAGGGGAGCAACAACAAGAAGAGGAGGACAGGGAGAAAAAGGCGAGCAGCCTGGCCTAGTGGATGAAGGTGAAGGAACGGAGCAACTCCGGCGGTGGCGCTCTCCGGCGGGGTCTCTCGAGGCCTAGTGCAGCTCGGCGCAGAGGAGCTCATCACGGCTGCAGGCTGGAGGTAGCGCCTCGATTCAGATCGGAACGAGAGCTGCGGCGGGAAGCGTGGGTGGCTGGGTCGCTGGCTACCATTGGATCCTGATCCCATAGATCAGATTGCAGCGGTGGCTGGTGGATCTGGTTGTTGGTTGGTGCGGTGGGGAAAACGAGGGTGAAGATGGTTGCTGGGATCCCGAGAAGAGGAGTGGCGGCGGCTCGACGGGACAAGCTGCCTAGAATTTAGGGTTAGTCTAGAAATGGACAAAGGGGAAACTATATATAGCAAAACATATCAGTTTAGGCCGGTTAGGTCCCTCCGATCGTAATCGGAAGGACGGGAAAAATAGGTTAGGGAGTCCAAATAAGAAAACGGTGACATAATGTAGATGTCTGGGGATGATCCGAATACAACGGTGACGACTGCCCGGGTCGGGTCCGGGTAAGTTTCGAACGCGCACGAGAGGTCTATGCACGGCGCAAAGAGGGGTAGGCTGGGCCTAGGAGGACTGTGTAGAAGGCCATGCGCTGAGAGGAGAGAAGAGAAGTGCAGCCCGGCAAGGTTTTCGGAGACCAAAAACGTCTGACGTTTGCCCGGCTATAATGCCGCTATAGTTATCCGTTGGGGTGTCAAACGGACCCCGAATGCGCTGAAACTTGGCAGGCGGCCTATCTACACTATAATAAGACCGCATGCCAACTTTCAACCCATTCCGAGAATATTTTCCGGCCACTTATAAAATAATATTTCGGAAGTGCCGCGGGCGCGTGCGAGTGTGTCTGGGCTCAGAACGGACAACGGACAGAACTGGGGGAACCCGAACGGATGCAAGTTTTAAAAACATGATGATGCAATGTGGATGATGACATGGCAAGATGCAACACGCAAGCAAATGACATGGCAACGATGGCGAATAACTTGGAGACACCTGGCGCATCGGTCTCGGGGCGTTACAATGTGTTACAGGTAGATCTAGCTTTCCCCCGTCTTTTCCCCAATTTCCATCCACAAAGTCACCCGAATTTTGCCCCGATTTGCCTCTTCCACGCGGAGTTCATCAAGTTCGTCCACGGATCCAGAGCCCGGACATCCGGCCACCCCGGACATCTGGCCCTCAAGCCCGGACATCCGGCCCCTGACAGCATCGCTTCCATCCACTGCTCCGTTTTCTGTCCAAATTTCACCAAATTTTGTTTCGGTGCCCACATCCACTTCCGCATACCACAACGATTTCTGCATATCACCACCATATACCACTCCGCCATTTTGACACCATACCATAAGCAAGAAACGGTAACCTCATTTTGGTTTCATGATATATCATTCTTGCCATTACATTGATAGCCACCATAGCCCAATTTTTTGCGTATCTTACCCATCAAGACTAGCCTTTGAGTATTGCCTGCAACGCCACTTTTGCACATTAGTGATCATACTTCCCATTGCATACAGAATATCTATCTTGGTTCATGAAACATTGCATGAGAAAAGAGCTCAAAAGAGAAAGAGCCAAACAAGCTTTTAAGCAAAAGGGAAAGATAAGCAAAGAGCTTTTAAGCAAGAACCATAGCATCATACAACATTAAGATTGCCATACTAGATCATCTTGGATCATATCATCGGAATATCATACATAGAGCATACTTGGGATAGAAGTCGTTGCATTTTTGCTTAGTAGGTTGTGCACAAGTCTTCGTATCCGCCTATTGTGCAATCGTGCTAGCGTCTCTCTAGTGTTGTGCAACAAGAGCATTTCCATGGATTCCACATTTTGGCTCATCCTTGGTTGCACGACCCCATTTTTCTCTTTGCGTGTGTGTTTCCGTGCACCATATTTTGCTATGGTCTACTTGTTGCATTGCAAATTTTGAATCTTTTCCAACATTATTGAAGCTCACTAACAATTGCATCAAATTTTGTGCCACCATCCTAACTGAGCTCCACTATAAGCTTTTACTTGTGTAGGTGTGAGAAACCGACAAGAATTGGTACCAATTGTGCTATTTCCTTGTTCCACATTGAGTTATCATTGATCCATCGTCAACATTGGTCAAGGTACATTTGGTATAAGTTCTTCTCTTTCTCCCACTCACATATTTTCTTCGAATGATGGATAGGCCAAGTACTTCTACCAATCCACTCTTCATTGAGCAAGACAACGACATGTCCTCCTATGTCATAAAGAGCCACCTCTTTGGTGCACAACGTGCTTTGCTTCAAGAGCAACAAGCAATGAGCGAACGCATAGACAACCTCGCCACCGACTTGCGACTCTCCGAGCAACACACAAGAGACTATTTCGACAGCAAGCTCGACGACCACAAGCAAGAGAATGGCGCAAGAATGGACAAGATTTGTGATTTGTTGCTCAACCGCTCTTCTTCCACTTCGTCCTCCTCAAGACGGAGCCGCTCAAGTCAACACTCCGACTACACCACTCCGGCTCAAGTACACCGACATCAAATAATCTTCAATGTGCTGCGCACCAAGATCGTCAAGCAAACCGCAACCCTCTACACGACAACAACTCTCAAGAGCAACAACACCGTCAAAACCAAGCTACTTTTGCACAAGCACAAGAACGGCAACACCAACGCCAACAAGAAGAGGAAGAGAGAGAGCTACTACACCAAGATGCACAAGATGCAGAGGCACAACGTCAAGAACAACAATTGCGAGAAGCTCAAGTACTTGAGGCGCAATAAGCCCTCTGAGATTCAAGTCGAGCCATAGCCACACGCAACCGGCAAGCTCGTGAGCAACAAGAAGCGCTTCGCGAAGAGGTTCAAGAGAGGATTTTTCAATCAAGAGTGAATTGCCAAGTCCCTCAAGCTCCTCCACAAGCTCGACAAGCACCTCAAGTTCAACAAGAGCAAGAAGACAATGGAAATCATCCAAGACAAGAGCAAGTTGAGGGAGACAATCCTCCTCGTCAAGAACGTCATCACCCCTGCCCCCAACACAATGAAGAGCAATGCTCCGGCAAGCTAAATTTCACCATGCCCAAGTTTTTCGGAAGCAATGATCCCGAAGAATACCTTTCATGGGCACTGAAGGTTGACAAAATCTTCCACTTGCACAACTATGAGGAACAGAAGAAGATCGCTATTGGCATCCCTTGAGTTCCAAGATTACGTCCTCATTTGGTGGGAACAAGTCATTGTGATAGAGGCGAAGGTGTCCCGATGTTTCGATGAGATAGATATCGTTTTCTGTGGGAGTCAACTTTGATGATCCGACTACGAACGTGCGAAGACATCACGCCTTAGCAATCGCTAAACCAACTTCTGAGGGTTATTGACCATGCCAGAGCACGATCAACCTGACCACGAGGGTCTATTTCCTGCGAGCAAACGAAGAACAAGAAAGAAACTAAGATTGCAATCTGGATATTGCGAATAAAAGAGGAAAGCTTTATTAATGAGGGTGGGGTTCTGTGACGTCTTGGTCTGGTCGTTGAACACAAACGAAGTACACGAAGTTGCAGCTATGGCGAACTTTTAATCTAAACAAAACCCAAAGTCTAAACGACGACCTAAGGGCTGTATATATGGAGGAAGAGGGGGGAATCTCGTGGCCCTTGGAGGGGGTCCGAAACCAACCCTAACTCTTGTTTCCCCACACATCCAGACTCTAAAAACAACCTATACTTAAGTATTTCAAAAATACATGGTCCTGGCCCAATAATAGGGAGACGCAACACCTAGAATAGCCTCTAGATGAAATTTATGAAGTGGCATCTTGTATATTTCGTCCAAGGCTTCATGCACTCTTTATGGTGCTTTCAAAGTCCTGAAATCATCACTTGTAACTCCGTTCTTGATCCCCTTGCGCATGCCATCATCTCCATGCTTGGTCTTGCTCTAGTGTTCATCCCTCTTATCCATGCCAGGCCCTTCATTTGTAAGCAAAACAAATGTATCCAATTTAGGCACTCTTGAACATTAGAATCATTACCAAGAAACGAAAGTACCTGATAATTTAATTGGCTCGCGCAAGCTCTAGTAATTGGTCCAGTATGTATAGCAGCAGGGGCTGTGGGTGTAACAATGGTATTGATGTCCTCATCATCCTCCCCTTCTTGAAATGAAGTCATCCTCGACGAAAACTCATCTTCCGCACCCAAATAAGGCTTCAAATCTGCAATGTTAAAAGTGGGACTAACCCCAAAATCTGCAGGCAGCTCAAGTTTATATGCATTATCATTTATTTTATCTAACACCTTAAAAGGACCATCCGCACATGGCATTAGCTTTGATTTGCGCAAATTAGGAAATCTATCCTTATGCAAATGTAACCAAACAAGATCTCCAGGTGCAAACACAACATGTTTTCTACCCTTATCTCCAACAACTTTGTATTTAGCATTCATACGCTCAATGTTTTCCTTAGTTAACTCATGCATTTTTAAAATCAATTCAGCATGTTCTTTAGCATCAAAATTAACCTTCTCCGAAGATGGAAGAGGCAACAAATCAATAGGTGCACGAGGTAGGAAACCATACACAATTTCAAAAGGGCACATCTTAGTAGTAGAATGCAATGAACGATTATAACCAAATTCAATATGAGGCAAGCATTCTTCCCACATTTTCTTATTATTCTTCAAAATAGCCCTAAGCATAGTAGACAATGTTCTATTGACTACTTCAGTTTGTCCATCAGTTTGGGGTGACAAGTAGTACTAAAAAGCAGTTTAGTCCACAACTTAGCCCATAAAGATCTCCAAAAGTGGCTAAGAAATTTAGTATCACAATCTGAAACAATAGTATTTGGCACACCATGCAAGCGAATAATTTCACGAAAGAACAAATCAGCAACATTAATAGCATCATCGCTTTTATGACATGGTATAAAGTGTGCCATTTTTGAAAATCTATCCACGACAACAAATATGCTATCCCTCCCCTTCTTTGTTCGAGGTAAACCTAAAACAAAGTCCATAGATATATCCTCCCAAGGAACACTAGGTACAGACAAAGGCATATATAAACCATGAGGATTGAGTCGTGACTTAGCTTTTTGACATGTAGTGCAACGAGCAACAAAACGCTCAACATCCCGTCTCATCTTTGGCCAAAAGAAATGTGTAGCAAGTATATCCTCCATCTTCTTGACGCCAAAGTGTCCCATTAATCCTCCTCCATGCGCCTCCTGCAACAACAAAAGATGAACGGAGCTAGCTGGAATGCATAGCTTGTTAACACAAATCCATCGTTAAGAACGAACTTGTTCCAAGTTCTCCCTTCCTTACAATTCTGCGATACATCTTTAAATTCAGCATCATGCACATATTGATCTTTGATGGTCTCCAAACCAAAAAATTTAAAGTCAAGTTGTGAAATCATAGTATAACGACGAGATAATGCATCAACAATAACATTTTCTTTACCCTTCTTGTGTTTAATGACATAACGGGAAGTCTCAATGAATTCAACCCATTTAGCATGTCTACGGTTCAGTTTTGCTTGACTTTTAATGTGTTTCAAAGATTCATGATCAGAATGTATAACAAATTCCTTGGGCCATAAATAATGTTGCCATGTTTCTAAGGTCCAAACAAGACCATATAATTCTTTATCATAAGTAGAATAGTTCAGACTAGGCCCACTGAACTTTTCAGAAAAGTATGCAACAAGTTTGCCATCTTGTAATAACACACATCCTAACCCAATTCCACTAGCATCACATTCCAGCTCAAAAGTCTTATTAAAATCAGGAAGTTGGAGTAAAGGAGCATGTGTCAACTTATCTTTCAATACCGTGAATGCTTCTTCCTGCGTGGTACCCCAAACAAAAGGTACATCCGTCTTTGTAAGCTCATTGAGAGGTGCAGCAATGGTGCTGAAATCTCTCACAAAACGCCTATAGAAATGCAGCGAGGCCAAGAAAACTCCTCACTTGTGCGACCGTTTTGGGCTACGGCCAACTCTCAATAGCTTCAATCTTGGCTTTATCAACTTCAATTCCCTGTGGAGTAACAACATAGCCAAGAAAAGATACTCGGTCGGTGCAGAAGGTGCACTTCCCAAGGTTACCAAACAAACTTGCATCACGTAGAGCAATAAAAACAACATGTAAATGTTCTAAATGTTCCTCCAAAGATCTGCTATAAATAGGTCTATCATCAAAATAGACTACCACAAATCGTCCAATGAAAGCACGTAAAACTTTGTTCATTAACCTCATGAAAGTACTAGGTGCATTAGTTAACCCAAAAGGCATGACTAACCACTCATATAAACCAAACTTAGTTTTAAATGCAGTTTTCCATTCATCTCCCAATTTCATACGAATTTGATGGTATCCACTATGCAAATCAACTTTGAAGAATATTGTAGAGCCACTCAATTCATCAAGCATACTATCTAGCCTAGGAATAGGATGGCGTTAACGAATAGTAATATTATTAATGCCTCTACAATCAACACACATACGCGATGTACCATCCTTTTTCGGCACTAGAATAATAGGAACAGCACAAGGACTAAGGGATTGGCGAGTATAACCTTTGTCGAGCAGCTCATGGACTTGACGCATAATCTCCTTCGTCTCCTCTGGATTGGTACTGTATGGTGCACGGTTGGGTAGCGAAGCACCGGGAATTAAGTCAATCTGATGCTCAATCCCTTGAATAGGTGGTAATCCCGGTGGCACGTCTTGTGGAAAGACATCAGCGAACTCCTGCAAAATGTTAGTGACAGCAGAAGGCAAAGAGGAGGGTACATTCTTGAAAGAAAATAACACCTCTTTGCACACAAAAGCATAGCAAACAGATTTGCTGAAATCTAGATCATCAATATCAGATTTGGTGGCAAGTTAACATGCACTTTTCAATTTAATTTCAGAAGCAACGCTAGATGGTTTATTATTAGGCTTCATTTGTTGCTCAAATTCTTTTGCCACAATCTGATTTTCACTCTTATGTTTCTCCTGTTTTGCTTTATTAGCTCTATTAATATCATCTTTCAAAATGGAATCAGGAGTCATAGGAAGCAAAGTAATATTTTTGTCCTTATGAACAAGAGTATACTGAATGTTTCTACCATGTTGTACATAATTTTTATCAAATTGCCATGGTCTACCAAGTAATAAGGAACATGCTTGCATAGGTACCACATCACAATCAACATAATCAGCATATGTAGAGATACTAAAATGCACATGAACGATATGTGTTACCTTAACCTTGCCGCTTTTGTTGAACCATTAGATGTAGTAAGGATGTGGATGCGGTCTTGTGGTGAGAGAGAGCTTCTCTCCACGCTAGACAAGTTATTGCAGCTCCCTCCATCTATGATGACGCGAATAGAACGTTCCTTCAGAACTCCCTTTGTATGGAACAAATTATGCCTCTGATTTTGCTCAGCTTGTGTAACCTGCACACTCAAAACACGTTGAGCAAATAAACATTCATACCTGTCAGCATCTTCAGCAGCCATGTATTGCGTCTCATGATCAGAATCATCTCCACCGTGTTCTTCATGTGTAATAAAAGCCAAAGTCTCCTCATCATAGTCACTAGCGGACTCATACCCACCATCCTCAGTAGCAATCATCACACGCTGAGATTTGCATTCTCTCGCAAAATGTCCTCTTCCGTTACAAAGACAACAAATAATATCACTTGTGTGCCCTGTTGATGCCATGGAAGAAGAAGAGCTCTGCGCATGCCCAACAGGTGTGCTGTTGGCAGATAGTGGTGGTTGTGCCTGCTTTCTTGTATCACAGCTGGAGGTGGCACCTGATGGAGGTGCTGGTGTAGTGGAAGTAGAGGATGCACGTGGTGTCCATGATGAAGGTCGACCTGCAGAAAAGTTAGTTCACGCCAATGCCTGTCGATCCTGCACTTCACGTTCAGCTTTATAAGCAAGATGGAATAAACGAGTGATATTATTATACTCCTTATACTCTAGAATGGTCCGAATCTCTCTACTTAATCCACCCATAAAACGTGCAAGCATAGCTTCATTCTCCTCAACAATACCACATCTAATCATGCCTGTTTGTAATTCCTGATAATATGCTTCTACAGAATTTTTTCCTTGTCTTAAACGATGCAATTTTTGAATTAATTCACGTTGATAATATGGTGGAACCCAACGAGTACGCATAGCAGTTTTCAAAGTAGCCCAAGTAGCTGGAATAGGATATAATCTACAATGTTCAGACCACCAAACACATGCAAAGCTAGTGAAAACACAAACAGCAGCAGGAACACGTCTCTCCTCAGGATATTGTAAACATGTAAATCGTTGTTCAGTTTCTAACTCCCAAGTAAGATATATATCAGGAACATGTCTACCCTCAAATGGTGGAATATTCAAGTTCAGTTTAGGGAGATGTTCATGATCTCGTACCTGAGGGGGAGCCCTACCATTGCCATCCTCGTAATCGAGCATAATCATCCTCCTCCGCATCAGCAGTAGGAGCTACCGAAGTATCAACAGCAGCACCAACAGTTTGGCCAGGTACAAGAAGGACACGGCTCGCTCGCCGGAGGGCTGTTTCACGATGTGGAGGTACTCGTTGTTGTAGTTGTTGTTGTTGTAGAGGTGCGTTAGGTGCAGCCGGTGGTGGTGGTGGAAGACACACGAGCAATTCATTAAACTTGTTATCGAGCTTTGTTTCGAACGTATTCTCCATGCCATCTATCTTCTCCATGGCCTCTTCAAATCTGTTTAGCACATCGTGCACCTGTCCACTCATCATTTGCTGAAATTTATCATGCAACTCCTTATTCGTCATGTTCTCCCAGTCAGTCTCGTCTGCTTGTGATCCTGCCATGGTTAGCAGCAATAGAAACACACAAGAATATGATGCTACAGACTACTAAGAAGAGGTGGTGGTGGGTGTCACAAATCTGTCAAGCAAATCTCAAATTCTTACCAGTTCTTACCCAGCAGCAGGTGGTGATCGGCAACCATCGTAGTCCAAACTCTCAAAGCTTGGATAGAGCGATTACCAGGGAGAGTCAAACGCATGATGTAGATGTATGTGGAGCTGGGAAGGCTTATAATATGGTAGCAAAAAGGGTCAGCAAGAATCAATTCAGAGATGCAAAGTTGAATAAACGCTCAACGACGGTACTGTGCTGGTCCTAGGCTAGACCGTGCTAGAGACACGAGCCTAGAACACTAACAAAATCACGACGCTACCCATAAACAAGGGGAGGAGCACGCTCTGAAAAAAAATTCTCTCTTTTTTTTTTCTTTTTTTGCACTTTTTTTGCTCCGCAACAATTTTTTCCCGAAAAAGTCTACAAATGGTCTAAAAATTGCCTAGCCAAATTTATTTTTTTGAGTTTGGAACTATTTTTCTACTACGGGTAGCACGAAATCTCGGGAGTCCTACTCTCTCACGACTTGAAGTATCGTGTGATCTGGAACTCGAAAACAAAGAAACAAATACTGAACTCGGACTAGGACTGGTGGCGGAGATGAATCTGGTGGAACTCGGACTGGTGGATGTACATGGCGATGGTATATCTGGACTCAGATTGGTGGTGGTATATGGCGATGGTATATGCGGACTCGGATTGGTGGTTGTATATGGCAATGTTATATGTGGACTCGAATTGATGGTTGTATATGGCAGTGGCGATGTATATGGTGGGGTGGTGGTATACGGCAAAGATGATGACGATGGTGCGGCCGCGGTGTGACAACCTGTGAACAGAACTCGAAACTCTAAGGGACTAGATGCTAAGACCAGCAACTGGACACGACGATGCAACCGCAAATTCAACAAAGCAAAACTCTAAAAAAGATTATGCAAAGGCTCAGATTGGTTCGGATATGATGAACTAACCCTAATTTTTTTGGCTTTTTCATGTACTGTAGGTATGAAGAACAGACTCGATCTAAACTACAAAAAACTGTAAAATCTCACCGAGCAACCTGGAAATCTGATACCACTTGATAGAGGCGAAGGTGTCCCGATGTTTCGATGAGATAGATATCATTTTCTGTGGGAGTCGACTTTGACGATCCGACTACGAACGTGCGAAGACGTCATGCCTTAGCAATCGCTAAACCAACTTCCGAGGGTTATTGACCACGCTGGAGCACGATCAACCTGACCATGAGGGTCTATTTCCTGCGAGCAAACGAAGAACAAGTAAGAAACTGAGATTGCAATCTGGATATTGCGAATAAAAGAGGAAAGCTTTATTAATGAAGGTGGGGTTCTGTGACGTCTTTGTCTGGTCGTTGAACACTAACGAAGTACACGAAGTTGCAGCTATGGCGAACTTTTAATCTAAACAAAACCCAAAGTCTAAACGACGCCCTAAGGGTTGTATATATGGAGGAAGAGGGGGGAGGGGTTCGAAACCAACCCTAACTCTTGTTTCCCCACACATACAAACTCTAAAAACAAACTATACTTAAGTATTTCGAAAATACATGGGCCTGGCCCAATAATAGGGTGATGCAGCACCTAGAATAGCCTTTGGACGAAATTAATGAAGTGGCATCTTGTATATTTCGTCCAAGGCTTCATGCACTCCTTATGGTGGCTTCAAAGTCCTGAAATCATCACTTGTAACTCCGTTTTTGATCCCCTTGCGCATGCCATCATCTCCATGCTTGGTCTTGCTCCAGTGTTCATCCCTCTTATCCATGCCAGGCCCTTCATTTGTAAGCAAAACAAATGTATCCAATTTAGGCAGCATCATATTCTCATGAACATTAGAATCATTACCAAGAAACAAAAGTACCTGATAATTTAATTGGCGTGTGCGTGCTCTAGTAATTGGTCCAGTATGTATAGCAGCAGGGGCTGTGGGTGTAACAATGGTATTGATGTCCTCATCACATTGAGCATCGAGAGGCAAGAGGTGAACCACCCATCACTACTTGGGCGCAAATGAAGGATGTCACGAGAGCACGCTTCGTGGCAACCTACTACAACCGCGACCTCTTCAAGAAACTCCAACTCCTCAAGCAAGGAACCAAGAGCGTTGAAGATAAGGAAATGGAGATTGCAATGATATGAGCCAATGTCACGGAAGATGATGAGCAATGGCATGTTTCTTGAATGGACTCAATCATCCTATCAAGAAGTTCGCTGACTTCCAACCATACTCGAACCTCATCGACCTAGTGCATCAAGCTACCAAAGCGAAACGTCAAGTGCAAGATGACTTCAAGTATGCCAAGTTCTCATCCAAGTCCTATGGCTTCTCCAACACCCAAGCTTCAACGACTCCAACACCTTCTACCTCAACCAAGCCATCTACAAGCACCGTCGACAAGTCGAGTTACAAGAAAACTTCGACAAACTCAAGTCATCCTCCTACAACAAGCAACATCAAGCCGAGAGCTTCATCATCATCTACCCCAACCGATGAGACCATCAAGACAAGTTCCTTCAAATGCTTCACATGCGGAGGCCGAGGCCACAAGTCCTTTGAGTGTACCAACAAGTGCACCATGATCCTCAAAGACGATGGTACATATGACTCCATGAGTGAAGGAGAAATGGAAGTACTTGAGCAAGTGGCCATGCACCGGCAAGTGAACGAAGATGAAGCGGATCAAGTCTTTTGTGAGGAAGATTCAAGCCCCGCTCTCGTTGTCTCCAAGGTCTTGACTCTTCAACATCAACAAGAAGAAGACCAAAGATGCCATTTCTTTCATACCAGGGCCGGCATCAATGGAATCCGTCAAATTCATCATCGATGGAGGGAGTTGCCATAACTTAGCAAGTGAAGAACTATGCTCCAAGCTCCAATTGGCCAAGATGAAGAACCCACATCCCTACAAAGTTCAATGGCTTAGTGACTCCGGCACAATCCAAGTCGAGCATAGAGTGCAAGTCTCCTTCAAAATCGGAGGTTACGAAGACACTTTGGAGTGTGATGTCGTTCCAATGACCATTTGCCACCTTCTTCTTAGGCGACCATGGCAATTTGATCGAGGTGTCATACACAACGGCCGAACGCATCACTATATCATCAAGATTAAAGGAAAGGAGTATGTACTTTGCCCTATGTCTCCAAGCCAAGTGATCGCTGGCAAGCAAGCCACCCATCGTGGAGAGAATAGTGAGAGAGCGAACCACCAAAGAGAGAGTGAGCACCACAAGCCCAAAATGAGTGCCTCCACGATGAGTGACAAGAAGAACTTAGTTCTATTTGCAACCAAAAGTGAGATAAGAGAAGTGTGCGAGAACCCATCAAGTGTCATGCACTATGTCCTTTTGTGCAAGGACGATGCACCAAAAGCTAACACCTCTGACAATCTTCCTTTAGTGTAGTCTTCTCTATTGCT